>NW_024088261.1:0-58848 GCF_009730915.1 Dioscorea cayenensis subsp. rotundata
CATGCAACTTCTTCTGTCACTATCCTCACCCCAATATAACATGCATCCATTTATGCAGCAATGTCCCTGTGACAACTAAGCTTGATAGGTCTAATTATCTCACATGGAAGTCTCAAATCCATCCTCTCCTTCTTGGTTATGACCTTACTAAATATATTGAGGGAAACTCACCACCACCAACTATTACCTCACCAAGTGGCCAACTTGAGGTGAATCCCGACTTCCTTCCTTGTCATAAACAAGATTAGCTTCTTCTCGGATGGCTTCGCTCCTCCTTAATCGAGTCTGTTCTTGCTCAATTCGTAAGCTCCAAGACAACAACTAAACTTTGGATAACTCTTCACTAAACATACTCCGCATCCTCTCGAGCCAAGTTGACTGACGTACGCCGGTAGCTTTAGACCACTACTAAAGGTGGCCTTTCATGTTCTAACTATCTCGACAAGATGAGACGTCTTGCCGATGAACTTGCTTTCATTGGTTCACCTATCTCTGATGAAGATCTTTATATGTATGTCATCAATGGTTTGGGGCCTGAATATAATGCCTTTGTTGTTGCTATTACAATCTCCACCCGATATGAGACTCTCGCCTTTGCTAATCTGCATGGTCTTTTGCTTAGCCATGAATCCTTACTCCATTCGCCACACTCCTCTCTCCCTAGTGACATGGCCACCTTCTACTCTCAACAAGCTCGACCACCAAGCTCATCTCCATATAGGCCCAAGTCCGGCTTGCTTCCAATGCCCCCTCGCCACACCATCACTCCTCGATTTACTCCAGCACCTATTCGCAACTTGCGTAGACCTTCTCATATGCCTGGTCCACGCCTTACATTTCCACGCCATGGAACTCCTACTTTTCCACGCCATGGAACTCCTGCACAACTCTATTCAACTTCTTCAAACCCTCCTCTTGTCAATATGGAAAGACGCCCTACATGTCAGATATGCACTCGAGTGGGCCATACCGCCTTAACATGTTGGTATCGTTTTGATCATTCCTACACAACTTCACCTCCTTCCACCTTTCAAGCCTATGTTACCACTTCGACTTTGCCTGGCCCTTCAATTGAATGGTTTCTCGACTCCGATGCAACTCATCATGTGATGGGTGACCTCAACAATCTCTCTTCCTTTGCCTTCTATAATGGTCAAGACCAACTCCAAATTGGCAATGGTATGGGAATGCATATAAAACACATTGGCTTCTCCAATTTCTCTGTTTCAAAACACACCATTCATCTTTCAAATATACTCCATGTTCCCATGTTCACTAAAAATCTTCTCAGTCTTACCCAGTTACTCCATGACAATGATCTAACAATTACATTTTCTTCTAATTCTTGTGTTGTCAAGGACCGCCGCACCAATACCATTCTTCTACAAGCCAAGAGCCTTAATGGTCTTTACTCCTTCAAGCTTCCGCTCTTCATCAACTCTATCTCTCCTCAAGTCTTTCTTGGTGAACGCGTGTTGGCTAATGTTTGGCATGCTAGTTTTGGTCATCCATCCTCCTCTACGACCTTGCATGTTCTTAATGCTTATCCTTTTCTAAATTATCCTTTTGTGATAATTGCTCCATGGCAAAAGCTCACAAATTACCCTTTATGCCTTCTATCTCTATTTCTCATGCACCTCTTGATATTGTACATTCTGATGTTTGGGGTCCTGCACCTTCATTATCTCGAAATGGATATCGTTATTATGTCCTCTTCATGGATGATTTCTCTCGTTTCTCTTGGATATATTTTGTGCAAATTAAACCAAATATGAACTACCTAAGATTTTCTTTCTTTTCAAATCTCGAGTTGATAACTAACTTCAAACCACTATCAAAGTTTTAAGAACAGACGGGGGCACTGAGTACAAGCCTATTCTCCATGCAAATCCTCAAATAACTCATCAAACCACTTGTCCATATACCCCCTCAACAAAATGGCACCGTTGAGCGTAAACAATTTATATCGTTGAGCTAGCCCTTGTCATTATGTCTCATGCCTCTATTCCTCTTCGATTTCGGGATGATATTTTTCAAAGTGTGGTCTTTCTTATCAATCGCCTTCCTCCTTCCTCCCCCCTTTCCCCTCTTATCTCACCGTACACAGAATTTTTCAACGTCCACCCGATTATTGATTTTTCCGCACTCTTGGTTGCTTGTGTTATCCTCTTCTCTGTTCTTATATTGATCACAAATTACATCTTCGCTCTTTACCTTGTGTTTTCTTTGGTTATTCCTCCACTCAAAAAGGCTACAAATGCTTTCATATTTTTACAAATCGCCTTTATATATCTAGACATGTACAATTTGATGAAACAAATTTCCCTTTCTCCAACCCTTCTACCTCCACTAATTTTTCTCCTTCATCACCTACTTCTCTTCTACCACTTTTGCTACAACCCTCTTCTCTAGCCATACCCAACCCAATCTCCCCATCCCCTCCTTCATTAGTTGAACTTGCAACTCAAATGAATCCCACCATTCAGCCTGCACCCCCTTCCCAGTCTACTTCTACACACCATATGACTACTCGTACCCGCGATCACACTCGCAAACCTCATCATTTCCCTAACTATATGGCCTTTTTCACAACTACTGAAATTTCTCCTCTCCAAGATGAACCCACCACCTTTGCTACAGCCACTAAATATCCTCATTGGCATGAAGCTATGGCTCAAGAAATTGATGCACTCAGTGGAAATAATACTTGGGTTCTGGTTCCTCCTCCAACCAATCAATGTGTTATTGGATGCAAATGGGTTTATCGGATCAAACACAAGGCCGATGGCACTCTTGAACGCTACAAAGCTCATCTTGTTGCTAAGGGGTTTCACCAAGAAGAAGGTATTGACTATCATGACACTTTTAGCCCGGTGGTCAAACCTACAAGCATTCGTGTTGTTCTTTCTCTTACTCTCTCTCGCAGATGGATCCTTCACCAATTTGATGTCCAAAATGTGTTCCTTCATAGTGATCTTAATAAACCCATCTACATGACCCAACCACCTGGCTTCATCGACTCTGACTGTCCTACTCATGTGTGCCTCTTTTCAAAAGCCTTATACGATCTCAAGCAATCTCCTCGTGCATGGCTTCATCGTCTAAGTTCAGTCTTGGCAATCCATGGTTTTCAAGCTTCATCCTCTGATCCATCTCTTTTCAATGGCCATTTTAATGGAGACACCACCATATTCTTGGTCTATGTCGATGATATATTGGTAACAGGCAGCAATCCCTCCTATATTCATGATTTAGCAAGTGCTCTCACCTCTCACTTTCCCTTAAAAGATCTTGGTCACCTCCATCATTTTCTTGGTATTTATGCTTTGCATACTCCTTATGGTCTTCATCTATCTCAAGCCCAATATGTGAAGGAGGTTCTCTCACGTGCTAAGATGCTGCAGGCCAAACCATGTTCTTCACCAATTTTGGCAAATAATCCTTTTTCTCTTCATCTTGGTGACCCTTTATCTAATCCTCATTTGTACAGATGCATTGTGGGTGCGCTACAGTATGCCACTATTACTCGCCCTGACATCTCATTCTTCATCAACGGATTTTGCGATATCTATGTGGCACTCTTACTCATGGCCACTCCCTACATTCCACCTCTTCTTTCAATCTTCATGCTTACTCTGATGCTGATTGGGGTAGTTGCATTGATGATCGCCGTTCAACCTCGGGCTTTTACATTTACCTTGGATCAAATCTTATTTCATGGGGTGTCAAGAAACAAAATACTATCTCTCGCTCCTCTACGGAAGCTGAATATCACAGCCTTGCTGTCACTTCTGCAGAACTTATCTGGCTTCAACACTTGTTTCGTGAGCTTCACATCTCTCTTCCTACTGCTCCCACACTTTGGTGTGCAACATTGGCACTACTTTTCTTTCTGCTAACCCGATTTCTCATGCTCGTACCAAGCACATCGAGATCAATTATCATTTTGTTCGAGAACGGGTTGCTTCTAAAACTCTCATTGTTCGATTTATTTGCTCAAAAGATCAACTTGCTAATATCTTCACCAAAGTCCTTACCACCCTTTAATTTCTTCTTCTTCGCTCCAAGCTGGCCGTGCTCCCTTCCCGATCAGCTTGCTGGAGGCTATTAATGTCTCAAATAATACCTCTAATGATATCCAGCTGGACATCAATTCTCCCTCTCAAAAGACTCACCAAAAGATTGTCGGTATACTAGACTTGTCCCTATAAGTTGTCCCTCAACCTCTTGTAACTATATGACATATTAGATGCTCTGAATATCTTCTATATGAGTAAGTTTTCTTGATCTCTTGATAGTAAGAAAATGCAATGAAAACAAAACTCTTCTACTAGCGTCTTCTCAAAAATCTCATTACCTCAATACTTTATCAGGGTGAATGAAGGATGGAGGACATGAGAAAGAGGGCTTGAGGAGGACCGGTCTAAGTACGGTCAACGGTGCCTTCGTCGAAGAGGCGGATTCAACCGGGGACTTCATTGATGACCGTCTTATCAGTGATCATTTTGATGGACTTTTAGGGATTGAAATGGTGGTGGTAGTGGTGAGGGTTAGAAGTCGAAGTGGGAGGATACGCAGTGTTTTTGATATTTTAATAAAATATCAAAAATATGTTTTGCATTCATCCAGTTTCTCTCTCCCAGTCCAATTAAAAAAAATAAAAGAATTAGAAAAAACCAAATCCTTTTCCCTGTCCCTTTGTCTCACCTTCTGCCTTCCCTTCACTTTTTCAAGTTTTGACCGACGAGACTGATCGCAAGAGAAAGAAAAACCCCCTCTTTCTTTACCCCCACACTCAGATTCTTCTCTGCCTTTTCAAGTTTCAACAAGATCGATCATGAAAGCATCAGAGGAAATTAGCTTGTTGGATTCGTTTTCATCTTCCTCTTCCTCACCCTTGGATTATTCTTCACCTCCTCAAGTTCTGGAGAGACTAATTGTGAGAGCAACTTGGTGTGGATTATCTCTGCTTTAGCGTGGGGATGATCGATTTGGGACCTCAAGAGCTCCGTATCAAGTACAATTATTACTCACAGGCATGCCACGATAATTGAAGGCACAAGGAGAAGAAATTCTACCCGTCTTGGGCATCAGAGGAGGAGAAATCAATAGAGAAACTGCCATTTGTGAGTTCAAAACATCTTAACACCGAACTTCATGTAAAAATCTCTTATTTGGCTATGTAACCCTGAAAATTTATAATTATGAATATGATCCGTTTTCATTGAATTAGTGTGCGAATGTTTATTTATTTGCTATTTATTTTTTATTTACAAATTTATACTGAAAAAATTATAAGAATTTTGCGTGTGTGTGTGATATGCTTAATGTGAAAACACAAACATTTCTTATGCCATTATTTAAAAATAGATAAATATCACTAAAAATTACAAAATTCTTATTTCAATTATATAAAATTTGAAATTTAAATATAAAAAATATAATTATAAAATTATCCTAAACTATTCTCTAATGTAAATTTGGAGATGAAGTACTCCACTATGCATTTGAGTCTTCCCTTTTGTTTTTCAGCCTCAGATTCTGCTATAATTTAACTCCTTTCTTGGGACTATAAATAGATAAAAAAAATCATTAACAAAAAAGAAAAAAGAAAACAACACAATCAAAATCTAAACAACGTACTCCTACTATGAACCTAAGATTCAAAGTGCCGAAAATGAAAACATTAACAAACAACAATCATTGAAAAAATCTAATAAACCTAACTTTCAAGATGAAAAAGGTAAAGCAAAACAATAATTATCTCTTATCAATGCATAAACGAAATAGAAGAATTTAAGAAAAGGAAAAGAAGCAAATCTTGTGACCATCAATGGTATGTATCTCTACATCCAAATTCCGCTATAATTTAACTCCTTTCTTGGTACTTTAAATAGATAAAAAAATCTTTAAAAAAAAACTGCACAATCAAAATCTAAACAACGTACTCCTACTATGAACCTGAGATTCAAAGGGCCGAAAATGAAAACATTAACAAACAATAATCATTGAAAAAATCTAATAAACCTAAAATTCAAGATAAAAAGGTAAAGCAAAACAATATTTATCTCTTATTCAATGGAAACAGAAGAATTTAAGAAAAGGAAAAGAAGCAAATCTTGTGACCATCAATGATATGTATCTCTACATCTTGAGCTAGTTGAGTGCCTTTAGTTCTCCGAATCAAATAAAGCCAAATTGTTGCCACTGATCTCCTTATAGGCACATAAGTACTCAATGTTCCACCATCTTCATTTATTACTTTTATATGTTAAGTTTATTGAGGGTATATATATATATATTTAAAATTTATTTTTTTTTAAATTACATTATCTATATTTTGTTTTGTGAGATTTGGCCAATATCCATTTAATTTTGATTTTAATTTTCAAAATTTTCCCCTAATACTATATATTCTATGTATAATCTAAATTAAAAGTTTGTTTTCTAAGCCTTATAATATAATTTTGAATATTGGATGAATTATAATGTTAAAAATCTTTTAAATTTTATCTGTAATTACATAAAGGACCTAATAAATTTTTAAAAAATCTATACATAAATCATGAGATTGGGTAGAAAAAATAGATTTTTTTAATATTTTATTAAAAATATAATTTTTACAACCACATAAACTAATTTATAAAATGATGTAGACACTACATGTTTAAATCTTTTATATCTAAAGTTGTCTACACAAAAGATAAGACGCATAAATTAAATTTTTTATATCTAAAGTTGTCGATACAAAAGATTTGTCATAGATACTAAATTAATTTTTTGTATCTAAAGTTGTCGACATAAAAGATAAGATGCATTATTGTGATAGATACTAAATTAAATTTTTTGTATTTAAAGTTGTCGACACGTACAAAAGATTTGTGATAGATATTAAATTAATTTTTTTGTAACTAAAGTTGTCTACACAAAAGATAAAATGCATATTTGTGATAGATACTAAATTGAATTTTTTGTATCTAATGTTGTCAATACAAAAGATTTGTGATAGATATTAAATTAAATTTTTTGTATCTAAAGTTGTCGACACAAAAGATAAGATGCATAATTGTGATTGATATTAAATTGAATTTTTTATATCTAAAGTTATCGACACAAAAGATAAGATGCATAATTGTAATAGAGACTAAATTGTCACAATTGAAATTGTACTAGGGATAAAATAATTAGACATTACAACTAATTCAAACTATAGTGACAATTAACTTTTTTTTTATCATAAACAACCCAATAACATGATTAAAAAATTTAATTTTTATGACAATATTTAGTAGATACTAAATGAAAATTATTATTGTAATAGTGGCAAAAACATAAGTTGTCACAATTAATCTAAATAAAAGTGTTGGTTAATTTTTTTAACACAAAAAAAACTAATATTTGTTACAAAATAAGAAGGTGTCACAAAAAAATTGTCACTAAAAGTCATAACTCTTGTAGTAGTTTTTTGAGTAAAACTTTGTGGCATTTCAAAATTGCATTTAGAACACCTTTAAAATGTTGACTTATAGTCTCCTGATCTAACAAACTCTCTCTTTGATACTAAAATTTTTTTATAATGTGAAATAATATAAAGGAAGGATGCAACCATTTCCTCAACACATATGTTCCTAGTATCAACCAGTTGAAACCAGTTGTGGAAAGTAACTCACACAAACGATGGAATGCTCATCGATCCATACAAGTACTCTCAATGTAAGCTAGGTCACTTTTAAAAACTAGCCTATGTGCATTCACATCTCTGATTAATTTCCTACTACCTCCATCATAGGCAATCCATGGTCTTTTTTTTTTCTACGACTATGCTCTAAGACAATAACATACAGTAATATAACTAGTTCATTCATCATCTCAATGTACAAACAAGCTATTGTGAAAAAAGCAGTATTTAACGAAAAATAAAAGCGACAATATTTTAATTTTCAAGAGAGCCAAAAATTAGGCAGCAATTTTTTTTATGACTAATAAAACCTACACGGCTTACAGATTCATGATCTATATATAAGACAAGAAAAACCCCTCATCATGAAAAAGGCCAAAAATAAAGTTTTTGTCAGGAGATAAAGTTAGTATCTCGACTTTTCTTTATTTCATAATATTTTTAAACATTGTTTTTCTTGTAATATTATTTAAATATTTAACTTGTTATTCATTTTGATAGATGATTGACAGTTGATTATTTTTTTTTAATTAGTTTCTTGTAAAACAAGTATGAGAATTTAATTAATCTAATCCTAGGGTTTGAGAATATTTTTTGAAAAGAAAAAAAAGGAAGAAGATTGAATTTAATTGGGATGAGATCTCCAAAACATTCTTTTTTTGTTGAAAATTAAAATATGTTTTGGTTTTTCTCTTTACCGACAGTGATGATGAGGTGGTCATGGCATGGATGCAAGGCTTCAATCCTTGAAATTGTCTTTTGGTTTTTTTTTTATATTTAATCCTAGTTTTGTTGAAGTTTTACAATTTGTCCTTTTTTTTATAGGGTCTTGCTATGCTTAAGGGAACAAACATAGTTTTGGTGAAGTTTTACAATTTACCCCTTATATTCTTATAGTGTTCTTGTTACAATTATATCTCACATAGCTTTGTTGAAGTTTTATATTTCATTCTTTTTATTCTAGAGTTAAATTATTTAAGGATTTTTATTATTGTTATGACATGCATGTACATAAAAGCTGAGGACAAATTATATGTCTTCCATTCAATATAAAAATAGCTTATTTGAGATTCTTCTTTATGCAAATATGTATTTCAAAATTAGTATCATTGGATTCCTAATATATCATATATGTTTATATTTAATTTAATTTAACTTTTTATTGTTATATTACACTTTATTTTATTAAATATAAAATTATTGTAGCCGGGGAGATGCTGCAAAGTACTACAGTCCTCATTCTCAATTAGCCACTAGTCCTCAATTTCATTTTAGCGATAATGATCCAGTACGATTTTGATAATATCATCTCATTGCATTTTAAATAATTAAAATTATAAATTGTATTATTTATTTATCTCTTTTTCTTTATTAATTGTTAGATGAGATACTTGATGTATTTGCATATTTTATTTTGCATATAAGAGATCACTATAATAAATTTAAAGCCAATTCTAAGGATTGAAACCTTAGCTTTATTATCATTTTGAAAATTATATTGATTTATATATAGATCATGTTGACATTGTTTAATTATAAAATTTTAAATTACCAAATTATATTATTTATCTACATCTATTAACTCATTTAGATGAGCGTAGCTAATGTATTTATGTATATTTTATGCGAGATAATTTATCATACGTGAAAAGGAATTTAAAAGACAATTACTCTGATTGAAGCCTTAAGCGTTATTATAATGTTTGAAAGCTATAAATGTTATATAGATCATGTCATTGTGTATTTTGAGTAGTGTTTTTGTGCTTTCGTGGAGTTTTTAAATATGAATAATTTTCCATTAATATAAATTATACAAATTACTTTTATAGAATTTAATTTATATCTCTCATATTTTATTTAATTAAATCATATATAAATATTGTTTAAATTAGTATTGTGAAAAATTATCGTCATTTTTCCAACATTTGAGATATTACATTTTATTGTATTAATATAAATTATGCAAATTAATTTTATAGAATTTAATTTATATCTCATATTTTATTTACTTAAATCATATATAAATATTATTTAAAATTAGTATTGTGAAAAATTATATATTTTTCCAACATTTGGGAATGTTACATTTTATTGTTATTCACAAATACTATATAGTTAAAACAATATTTATGAAATGTCGATATAAGACTTTTAAGAGGTACTTACCAAATGTTATCAAATAATTCTTATACCAACATTTACAAATGATATTTAATTTTAAAATTAGATAAGATGAATAATTTTTACCAACATTTACAAATATCGATTTAAATTGGTATTCATAATTGCTATTTTATTAAACCAATGTTTACGAAAAGTCAATAAAAGTAATTTAAGAGAGACCTTTAACAAATGTTACTATATAACCTCTACAACAACAATTATAAATATTGTAATATTTCAAAATTAATGTGATAAAAACACTTAGTGACACATCTACAAATATTGTACACAAAAATATGTATTTGCTCAAGCCACATACAAATGTTGGAATAAAATCCATATTGAAACTATTTACAAAATGTTAGGAAAATTGTTGGAATGTATAAATGCGAAGTTTCTTGGAAAATATCATAACAAAAGTATACCGAGTAGTGGCAATTCACGACATATAATCAACATTTGTTACAAAAAGTCAAAATAGGGTTATTCAACGATCTTTGCTATTTTACGACATATGTCAAATGTCACAAAAATCCGATTTTGTTGTAGTGACTCTTTATGATTCTATGCCTATGTTCAGCTGTAGGGTGGTGCTGAGTGGCATATGAAGTAGTGTTTAATGGAGCTTGACTTTTGCAAGTGGATGGATTGGAACCTCAAGTTTCTCTCCACTCAATCTAGCAAGTCACTAGAAGAGTTAAGATTTTTAGTGACAATATTTTTATATCACCCGGTTATTTTGCCACAAATATTAAGTTTTTTGTGTAAAAAAAAAAGTAATAGACACTATTGTTTAGCTTAATTATGATAACTTATGTTTTTATCACTATTATTATGATAATTGTGACAATTTAGTATATGTCACAATTAAATTTTCACTATTAATAAATTAATGGTGACAAAATTTCTTGTGTCCAATTTTCGTTGCTAAAAGCATATAAGATTTAATGTCAAAATTTTTTTGATGAGAATGATGTATACTTCTGACAAGAAATATTGTCGTCACTATAATTTTTTATTTATTGTGACGAAAATGTTCTCCTCAACATATATTTTTTGTTACAACAATTTTGTCACAAAAATTTAACCATTTAGTATCCACTAAATATTGCCACAAAAATTAAATTTCTTAACCATATTATTGAGTTTTTTATGCTAAAAAAAATAATTGACACAATCATTTGGATTAGTTGTGACATCTAATTATTTGTCACTATTACAATTTCAATTATGACAATTTAGTATCCATCACAATTATACATCTTACCTTTTGTGTCGATAATTTTATATACAAAAAAAAATTCAAATACATTGTATATATGTAGTTGTAAAATTATATTGTTAATAAAATATTAAAAAGTCTATTTTATCCTACCCAATCTCAAAGGTTATGTATAGATTTTTTAAGCAATTATATATAAAATTTGAAAGGTTTTTAAAATTAAAATTTAACGTGATTTTATCCATCAAACAAAATTATTATTTATAAATACTTCAAAATAGCCTATTGGAGACTAAAAAATTTTGTTCTATTAAACCAAAATATTAACCTATTAAAACATTTAAAAGTAATTATGCCAAAATACTAAATCATCATCATCGCATTGGTGTAGCCCCAGTATCTACAATGCAAAGAAGAATATTTCCATATATATATTCATCAATAATTTACCAAATAAACAACTATTTTTCTCATAAAAATACTAAAAGTAACCAAAAAAAATATATTAAAAAAATAATAAAAATATAGGCCAAGCTTTCTCCAATTTAGTTTTAATATATTAAGTAAATTATGTTGTACTACAAGAATTACGACATTATGGCTTTTTCTGTAACTATCAATCATTTTGTCACAAATATGATATTTTTTGTGATAAAAACAATTTGATTAACACTATTGTTTCAGTTGATTGTGATGATTTTTTTGTCACTAAAATTATTATAATTGTGATCTCTCACAATTACGTTATCACTATTAATATACCTTTAGTGTCGTAAATAATATTTTCATTTGTTATAACGAAAGTGTTCTTCGCTGATGGTCATTTTATTTTTTATTTTTTTGTGATCACATTTTTTGTCACAAAATATTCAACTATTAATATCTACTAATTATTGTCACAAAAAAACCCTAAAGTATGTTTAACATATTTTAGGATCAAATTCGATATGTGTGTCTATATATACATAACCATTTTTTTAAAAAAACCTATTCAAATTTTAAAAATATTTGTAAAAATATGAGATAAAATCAATGTAAAAAAATATTCTCTAATTCATTGTTTTGCAAGTTGTTATTGTTTACCCAATCCTCAAAATTTATATTTTAAGAGATAAAAAACAATTTTTTTTAATTTAGATTATGCCTAAATATATAAATTTTTTAAAAAAATTAAAATTTAAAAAGATATATATCCTTAATGAACTTAACATATAAAAGGAGTGAAGCCTCGAGTAATTATGTGCTTATGGAGATCGATGGCAATGGTTCTGTTTCATTTTATTCGGAGGATTAAAGTGACTTAACTAGATCTTGATGTAAAGGTACATGTTATTGATGGTCAAAAGGTACATGTTATTGACTTAACTAGTGCTTATTTTTCTTTTTTTAAATTATTTTGCTTACTTTATGAAATGGATAAGAGATAATTATTTTTTTGCTTTATCTTTTTTAATCTTTGAATCTAAGTTTATTGAATTTTTTTCAATGATGATTGTTAATTAGTGTTTTCTTTTTCGATACTTTGAATCTTAGATTTAGGTACATCATAGCAATATGTTATTTAGATTTTAATTATGTGATTTTTTAATGATTTTTTATCAATTAAAAATTACAAAAGCCAAATGCAACATGGAAATTGTCTCAATTGAGAAGAAATAATAATATGAAATTTGTAATTAAATTAGAACTTTTAATTTTTAAAATTATTTCATTAGATTCTTTTTTCACTAAATGTGCAGAATAAGCATCAAGGAAAAGGAATAACATTAAAGTCTCAACAAAATAGTCAAATTCTAGCAGAAGTTGTTGTTGAAAAGCAAAAGAAAAGATTCAAATACATAAAGGTGTACTTCATCTCCAAATTTAAGATAATTCTATAATTGTATTTTGGATTTTAAAATTTTCAATTTTATATATTCAAATTTTGAATTTTGTATATTTTGATGATATTTAATTATTTATTTTTATATAATATTAAATACTTTATTTGCTTGTGTGATAATATTTTTACTACTAAAAATTTGTCTTAACAAAAGCATCTAAAATATAACTTTATATTAATCACAAATAATTAATATTTATTATATTAGTGATGAAATTAGTGATACATAATTTTTATTTTAGTGACAATATTATTTTTAAATTAATAATTTTATTTGTGACAATATAAACACATAATAATATCTCAAAGCAACATTAGTGACGAAGTATTGATCACTAATAAAAATATTACTATTGACAAAAAACGTTTTGTCACTATTGTATTTTTTCTAAGTCAATAATATTGTCACAATAAAATAGATTATTGTGATGGCTTATTCATCACAATTTAGCATTTTTTCTTGTATCGACAAAATTGACACAACAGAACAAATTATTGTAACTACTTTATTCGTCACAATTAAATTTTTTTTGTATCAACAAAATTAACATAAATAAATAAGGTTATTGTAGCCATATCACATAGAGTAATTGTGACCATTTGTCTAAAATGGTCACTCTTGTATTAGCATTGGAGGTATTTGTGACAGGAGGTGACGACTTCTAAAATTTGTTACTATTACTAATTGTGACTAAAATTATTGCTTTTAGTGATAACTTTTGTTATTACTAAAAATAACATTTATTGTAATGAGTGTTCCCTTAGCTACCTTACATTCATGATATGTCTCACTCTATCTCCTTTTCTCCTCAATAAATGGTGTCCTTCCGAAGAAATAGATTGTTTCTCTTCATATATATATATATATATACCTAGCTATATTAATGTTGTCCTTCCAAACAAACAGAATTTTTCCTTCATCAAAGATACCTAGCCATATTTAATTTCTATTCATTCTTTTGATCAAAAGAATGATATCTTGTGATAGAAAGTGATCCAAACTTCTTTCAGTTGTGAGAAAATTAATTTAATAATCTGTTGCCAATGGATAAAGTTGAACCTTTAACACAAAAGAGAGAAGAAATTAAAACTTTAAACCTTTTTTCACATATATACATAAAACTATTATAGGTGCTTCTAAAATCTTATCAATAGACTTTTTAAGGCATAGGACTTTAAATGGATGGAATCATATATATAATGTTCATATTTATATACTTTATATACTCATAATTTGAAATTGTTCATATATTGAATTGAAACTTGATGGTTTCGGTGGGGGTGTGAAGTGTTAAGTTCACTAAAAAACTCACTCAAAGCATAAACACTCACACACAATCAAAGCAAGATAAAGGAGACAAGCAAATTGGTAACCCAGTTCGGCACAACCTTGCCTACATCTGGGGGGCCAGACCCGGAGAAACAATCCACTAAAAGAGGTATAACAACAAGGAGTACAACACTCACTCACTCACTCAATACAAAGAATATCCTCTCAAGATTGCCCGACGGCCACACACTCAACTCTCACCGAAGAGTCTCTCACTATTTGGCTCCATCCTAAATCTTCGAGCAGGATGTCTTATATAGACGCACCGACGTCTACAAAGTTACCTCTTTTAGAATTCTTCGCGGCTTCCTAACTTGGACACCTTCCAAAGTTAGATGTTGCAACACCCAGTTGCAATATGGCCCACCTTACTGAACATGACTGAGTTCTAGCCAGATGCACCCGAATCTGCGACCTTCAACCTCCCGGTTCCTTCAGTCCGCCTCGTAGCAGTTGACTCGACCCGAGCTCCTCCTGCTTGCAGCTGCTTCCTTCCTCATGTCACTTCAGAAGGTCTCCCTCTCCCGAGGGATGTGCCCACCAAGGCACACGTGACCATCTCACCAAAGATAGCCACCGAAAATCTCCCGATCTTCCTTTCCAAACTTGGCCCAAGTTTGGTCTTCCAAATGATCTTCGTTTGACTCATGGAAATATTGTTACTAAACTTGATCTCATCTTTATCCAAGTTTAGTCTTCAATATCTTCAAGCATGATCTTCAATCATCCATGCTTGGATCTCCAAATCTCTAATCATATCACATGCAATCTTCAATCAATCTCCTCATATGACTAGTCTCCATGAATAGTTCCGCCCATAGTGATGCTAAATATGGTCTTGATGATCTCCTTGGTATGTCTTTACCTTATTTAGTTTGTGTCTTCAAATAACTTCACACCAAACTAAATCTTTGTGTCTTCAAATAGCTTCATACCAAGTTTAACTTGTGTCTTCTAATAGCTTCACATAATCTTTATGATCTTGAACTCTTGCCAATAATAGAATATTCCTCTCTCTTCAAATAGATCTTTCTAAAAAGGAGCTCTATCAAAGATATGAATAATCATCCCGGATCTTACCAAGGATAGATAATCACATCAAAAATAAAACTTGTCTTTCTAAAAAAGACCCTATAGTCTTGATGCACTTTCCAAAAATAGTTTCTCATCACATGATTGTATTGAGAGAAATATCTTCAATATAGATCTTAATCAAATCTCCACCTTGATCTCCATTAAATGTCATGATAACATCTTTTGCCACATCATCATCCTAGTCATCTTTTCCTTTGATGAGTCACCACATGCCATGTCATCATCCTCTTGCCATGTCACCACTTGGCTTGTCATATAATGCCAATTCTACGTCATCAGACTTAACAAAACTCATTATTAATATATATCGTTTGAATGACAGAAGCTTAATAAGGTAGTTGATACTTGATAGTTGAGTAACCAAGCAAAAGTAGGAGAATTCATTGTGAATGACTTGTTAAACAAAAAACATTAGCCACAAATAGAGAACCCCACCACCATGTGCAAATGTGCAATTGTGTAATTGTGAGTGCAGACAACTTTAATAAAGGTAATTTTTAAGGACTTATCCACAAAGATTAACTAGTAATGCTAATTTTACATAGTTCATCATTAACTAATTTTATATTTTATATTAATCAGGATTAACTATCAAATTTTGAGAAGCCTCGGGTGTTTCTTGAATATTGGTTTTTGAAGTTTGGAATACATTGTCATGCGATTATCAATCATGATATATGGGGATTAAATAGCATATGCTATCTTATCAAGATTGTTTCATCAAGCTCGGAAAGATGATTGATTAATGAAAAGATAGAGCAATGTATACATTTATATGGCTATACAAACCATTTTATATGAGAAAGAAGATTGATTCATGGAAATATGAAAGGGTTATATTTTATCTCCATCAATCAAACCCCATCTACAAAAATAACACAAAACATAATATCATGCTCATCAAGGAAACCTCAAACAACAAGAAAGAATACAATGAAGCAAGAATCAAATCAAATAATCACGGTAAAGTATGATGATGGGTACGTATTTGGGAACAAATCTGGATTGAATGGAGGTCAGATGGGTGTTGAAATAGGATTGCTTCTCCTTTAGAGGAAGACCTAAAACATTCCTAAAACCCTATCGGGAGAAAGAAAAACAAGATGAAAAGAAATTTCACATATTGCACCCTGTATTATGTTTAAAATTATTTTTATATAATAAGGGTATATTTGACCCAAAAAAATTATCAGATTACCATTAACTTGGTAATCTCAGATAGCCACCTAATTTGGTGGATGAGATTACCAATTTTCTTGGTAATACGTTAATATTGATAATCTTAGATTACTATGAACATTACAATTGTCCCCTATCCAAACATAGTAATATCTTCAGATTACCACGCACTACAACAAATTATATTTTTAGTGATAACAAAATTTATCACTAAAAGCAGTAATTTTAGTCACAATTAGTAATAATAGTGAATTTTAGAAGTCGTCACCGCACGTCACAAATACCTCCAATGCTAAAACAAGAGTGGCCATTTTAGACAAATTTAGTATTTGTGACAAAACGACGGGGCTACAATAAGTTATTTACATAACATATTAATAAATTTTATTTTTAAATGCTAATTTTTTTGTTGGTATGTTTATGATATATATTTTGTAATTCCATTTATTGATTATAAATTAAAAATAATATTAATAAATATACATGATTTTGTAGTTTCTAATGAGAAAATGATAATAAATTCTTAAATATTGTAAAAAAACTCTAATATTGTGACCCAATTGACCCGGCCGGGTCAACCGGTTCCCGGTTGAACCGCCCGGGTCACCGGGTTAACACCAGGTTTTTCATACCCGGTTCAATGGGGTATACCCGGGCCCGCCACATGGCTGGTTCCCGGGTTTTCCGGTTGAACCGGCCGGGCCGGTCCGGGTCTGACAACATTGACAATAACCTTATTTATTTTTGTCAATTTTATTGACACAAAAATTTTTAATAGTGATGAATAAAGTGCACATAATAATTTATTCTATTGTGTCAATTTTGTTAACATAAAAAATAAGAAATAGTGGCGAATATGTGGTTGTAATTATGCATTATATTGTGACAACTTTGTTGACACAAGAAAAATATTAAATAATGATGAATAAGCATGATGAGGATTGTCATGTATTTATTATTGTCACAAATGTTGGTGACCAATACTTCATCACTAATGTTGTTTAAAGATATTATCATGGGTTTATTATTGTCACAAATAAAATTAATAATTTAACAACAATGTTGTCACTTAATAAAAATTATATGTTATGCTAATTTTGTCACTAATATAATAAATTACTTGTGATAAATATAAAGTTATATCTTACATACTTTTGCCACAAAAGGCAATTTTTTAGTAGCAAAAATATTATCACGCAAGCAAATAAAAATATTTAATATTACATAAAAAATTAATTAATATCACCAAAATATACAAAATTCTAATTTTGAATACATAAAATTGAAAATTTTAATATCCAAAATACAATTATAAAATTATCCTTTTAAAAAAATTATAAAATTATACTAAATTTGGAGATGAAGTACTCTGCTGTGCATTTGAATCTTCTTTTTTTATTTTCAGCAATAACTTCTTCTAGAATTTGACTCTTTGTTTGGGACTTCAATGTTATTCCTCTTTTTGATGCTTATTCTGCATATTTAGAAAAAAAATAAGAATCTACTGAAATAATTTTGCAAATTAAAAACTTCTAATTTAATTACGACTTTCATACCATTGTTTCTTCTCAATTGAGAAAATACAAGTTCCATATTGCATTTGACTTTTATTGTTTTAAATAGATAATATCTATTTAATTTTTATTTTTATTTTTATCTAATACTATAAATCCTAGGTATGATCAAAATTAAAAGCTTGTTTTTATCTCATATTTCTACAAATATTTTTAAATTTTGAATAGTTTCACTTCTAAAAAAACGTTTCTTGTTTTTTGTGACAACATTTGGTAGATATTAAATAGTTGAATTTTTTGTGACAAAAAATATGACTACAAATAAGTAAAGTAATAGTGATAACATAATTGAGAGAGATCCTAAATCGTCATAATATAATAATTTTAGTGACAAAAAAAATCATGACAATTAACTTAAACAATAGTGTTAATTAATTTTTTTAATCACAAAAAACTTTAAATCTGTGAAAAAATGATGATAGTTAAAAAAAAATTCATTACTAAATGTCTTAATTGTTCTAGTACAAGCAAAATCTATTTGGTTTATTAAAACTAGATTGGAAAAACCCATGGCTATTTTTTATTTTTTTTATTTTTTGTTAGTTTGGCTTTTTATGTGAAAATAGTTGTTTATTTGGTAAATAATTGATGAATATATATATATGGTATATTCTTCTTCGCAATGTAGATACGGGGGTGACACCAATACGATGATGATGATTTAGTATTTGGGCATAATTGCTTTTAAATGTTTGAATAAGTTAATATTTTGGCTTAATAGAACAAAATTTTTAGTACTTAATAGGTTATTTTGAAGTATTTATAAATAATAATTTTGTTTGATGAAATTATGTTAAATTTTAATTTTAAAACTTCTTAAATTTTATCTATATTACTTACAACATATAATAAATTTAAAAAAAAAAATCTATACATAACCTTTATAGTTTGGTGGTAAAAATAGACTTTTTAATATTTTATTAAGAATATATAATTTTACAACTATATACTGATTTATAAAACACTATATATGTTAATTTATATTTTTTATGACGACATTCACTAGACACTATGCATTTGAATTTTTTTTGTATCCAAAATTGTTGACACAAAAAAATAAGATATATAATTGTGATGGATACTAAATTATCATAATTTAAATTGTAATAGTGTCCAAATAATTAGATATCATAAATAATCCAAATTATAGTGTCAATTAACTTTTTAAACATAGCAACCCCAATCACATGGTTAAGAAATTTAATTTTTGTGACAATATTTAGTAAGCACTAAATAGTTGAATTTTTTGTGACAAAACTGTTGTAACAAAAAATATATGTTGAGTGGCGGAAAACACTTTATACTAAATTGTCATAATTATCACTATAATAGTGGAAAAAATATAAGTTATCACAATTAATTTAAACAACAGTGTCAGTTAACTTTTTTGACACAAAAAACTAATTGTTGTGGCAAAATAACAGGGTGACCAAAAAAAATTGTCACTAAAAATCTCACGTAACAGGTGATAATATTTTTACATTACCGCCAACCAAATAACCTCTTAGGATAGGAATAGGTACTATAGATAATGAGATTATCTATATTGATGACGAAATGACACTTTTACCCCCAGTTCAGATTTAATTAAAAAATCATTAACTTAAATAATTAATTATAACAATTAAAGTAAATAGCAATTAATTGGTTAATTAAAATAACTAAAAAATATTAATTAATATGAATTATTTAATATACATATTTAACTATAATAATTAAAAGTGAAATGACATTTTTACCCTACATGGAGATTTAATTACACAAATAATTAGTTTACACATTTAATTGTTACCATTAAATTAAAATGACACTTTTACCCTTGTGATATATTTAATTAAATAAATTTATTAATTTAAATAGTTGACTAAAATAATTAAAGCAAATAAAGATGAAAGAGATATTTAATTCAAATATTTAATCATAATAGTTATTTTGAATAATAATATTTAAAATTTTTTATAAATTAAAATATCATTAAATTTTACTCATTATTTTATTTATAAAAATTATTTATTTATATTAAGGGTATAAAAATAATTTTATCACACCTCTTTATTTTACTCTTTATCATTCTCAATTACACATCTTTTAATCAAACACAGTTTGTATTCACATTATTGCAAGTCTTATTCTTTTTTGTTTTAATTTTTTCTATTTTTATTCCACGAACTAAATGCAACCTAAGAGTAATGATTGGCCTTGTGATCAACAATTACTTTTGACAGAGACTTCAAAATTGTGTGGCCCTCTTATTATTTATATATTTAATTTTGTTTGTCTCTTTTGTCCAAAAGTATATGGATTATCTTGCATTTTCCCAAAATTGGTTTGATTATGAGAAATATATATATACAGTATCAAAATGAAAATGAGAATAAATTCTTATAATTTATTTTTGGATGAAGAAAATACCAAGGATGATTGTAAATTTTTTTAAAATATAATACTAAACTTACAAATTAGATTTCTCAAATCAGTTGCCCTCCGTACAATATGAACTTTAGATTGAAAAGCTTATTTTATAAAAATAATATATTTTATTCATCAAATACTTCATACATTGATGAGATCATGACCGACAATCATCGCTATCTTTCTAGTCGATCTGACATCAAATTAAAATTCCATACAGTAACAAACTTTTGACTTGAAAAAACAGTGAGTAAACAACATCACAATTACATGATCAACCTAAAACCAAAGCTCATGCTCAAATTCTCCATCAAGGGCAGCTAACGAAATCCTTAATAGCATGAATGAGCTCCTTAGTACGCTGAGCAGTAACAGGGTCAGAATCAACAGCCATCTTATTCAAGTAAAACGAATGGCTCATACCTTCACTGACCAATTCCTTCACCTTCTTCCCGGCCTTTTTCATGGCTTCACAATACTCATAATTCGTGTCTCTGATCAAATCCTTATCAGCAACGCACACCATGAACGGCGGCAATCTCAGGTTCTCCATCGCCGGCGCCGCCGTCCCCATCGGACAAGTGTAAGGGTGGTCCTTGGTTGCCCCTTCCGGCAACCCTAATGCCAAGAACTTATCAAGCATGTCCAAAGTTAAGAACGGATCCTGCTTCATTTCTAGCTCAGACTTGCTCCGTGTTGCTCTGACAAACCCTGGGTGGATTGGTATAGCTCCGGCGAGCTTCACCGGAGACCAGAACTCATCTGTTTCATTGCCGGCTAGAGCTGCCACCTCATGGACAAGGTTTCCACCGGAGCTGTCTCCGATGAGGAGGACACGTGAGAAGTCCAGTGATGAGAAGAGAGGGTCAGAGTTTTTGGTTTTTTTGATATCAATCGAAGACGAAGAAGCGCGGAAAAAGAGTCATAGATCTGGGCGGGTAGCCGGTGTTCTGGTGCCAGAGAGAGCTCGACGGAGAAAATGGCTGCAGGGATTGCTCCGGCGAGGCGAGAGTAGAATTGATGGTACATGTACCAACTGTTGTGGCTTATGCAAAAACCACCGCCGTGGAAGTGGAGGAGGATGGGGAGGAGAGTGCCGGGGCTGAGGTGATCGCCGGCGGGGAGGTATAGCCGGAGGTTGGGTTTTCCGGGGAGATCATGAACGGTGACGTTGTCGGCGTTTGGAGTGGGTGAAGGAGGGATGGAGGACATGAGGAAGAGGGCTTCAGGAGGGCCGGTCCAAGTACGGTCGACGGTACCGTCGTCGAAGAGACGGAGCCAGCCGGAGACTTCATCGATGACGGTCTTATCAGTGGAGGTTGAGTTGAGGTTCTTGGTATCAATGGTGGTCATTTTGATGGAGTTTTAGGGTTTGGGAAAGGTGGTGGAGGTGAGGGTTGGAACTTGGAAGTTGAAGGTGGAGGCCTTTTTGTACTTGGTTTGGCAGGTTTAGGGTTTGATGTTATCGTGCAATGAAGTTTTGGGGTACTTTCTTTTGGCGTGCTTGTTAATCTTTTGATATTAAAAATATTTATTTATTTATTTATTTTAATCATTAATGCATCTAGGGACCATGTGTAAATAATCTCTCACAGAGTCACAATTGATATTTCTACCATTTGAATTAACTCTATTGGTAAAAATATATTTTTTTAAATATATATTAAGAATATTTATTATTTTTAGATTTTTTTTTTAATTCATGTGAGGTATTTGGAGAAAGTGATTTAACATGAGATGAGTGGTTTGATTTTAAGATAGATTTTAAGAAGAATTAATACTTGAAAAAGAATTTAGAAAAAAAAACAATTAGTTTAGCATTTGTTAAAAATATTAATTGTTTTTGCCTAAAGCAAAGGTTGATTTTATAGTTTGTATTATTTATTTATTTATTTTTCTCATAATCTTACTATGATATTGTTAAGGGTATCATTATTTTTTTATAAGAGTGATCTGGAGAATTTTTTTTTATATGCAGTAGAAAGTATTTATTAATTGTTGGTCTTTTCTATACTTTCGTCTCTACGAAAAGTCGTCTTTTCATTTTTGTTTTTTTTAAAGACCAAATGACAATCACACTAGGAGTTTATATATATATATATATATTATAATAACTGTGATGTTAACCAATTAGTTTATGGAAACAGGTAGATATGATCAACCCCTTGCACAGGAGAAAAAGTCTTCTTTCTACTTTTTAGCAAAAAAAAATGTTTTAAAAAACCAAAATTATTAAAAAAATAAAAAAGATCTCCTACTTAATGCTCAAGTTAGTACTCAGATATACTATCGCAAATTTAGATTTTGCAATAGTGCAACCCCAAATTTAGGGTCCCACATTATTTCTTATTTTTTTATTTTATTTTTTATTTTTTTATTATTTTTATTATTGTAATGGAAAATATAAAATGATTAATCCATTAATATAATTATAAGTAGTTATTTATAATATTAATTTGTGTGTAATTAATTAATAATCAATAATAATAATTATTTAATTAATAAATAAGATTATTAATTATTAATATATAATAAATTTATAAAACAGGAATAGTTGTTATTTTATGGAAAATAACCTTAATAAAAGCTAATACAATGTAAAAACTAATTAAATTAAAACTAATATTCCGGTAAATCACTAGCACTTCCGCCTATATTATCGAAAAGGAATGACTTAGGTGAAGTTAGATAGGTGCAGTTAGTGTAGTTCACAATTGACATTGTGACACGTGTCCCAAATATATATAAAAATATAATAACTTTCCTATAATGTTCTTACCTTTTTTTTTAAAATTACTCATCTCATGCCACGTGTCAAGCATCCAATGGTGAACTACACTAACTACACTTATCTAACTTCACCTGAGTCATTCTCTTATCGAAATAGCTTCCAAATGGCTTATGGTTTCAATGTAAAATATCTAATTAAAATAATTTTCTGTTGTTAAAATTATAATCAATTATGTGTTTAGATATTAAATAATTTTTATGCTATATTAAAAAATAATTTCATTGTTTATTGAAATAATTAAAAAATTCAAATTTTAATTTTTAAATAAATTAAACAATAAATTAAAAAATATAGTTGTACAATTTTTTAAGTTATATTTTTTTAATAAATTATTTATAAATTGTAATTAATGTTTAATTAATTTATTGTTAAAATGATTATTTTCAAATATCTTTATTAAATAATAATAAAATAATATATAAAAAGAATATTATAAAAATATTTTTTTTTGGGGTAAAATTTGAGATTTGTAGTTTGAGTAAAATTTTTTATAGCAAGACCAAATTTGAGATTTGGGATAGAGATTTGAGATTGTGGAGCAAATGATGCCATGATAATTGTGTTTTTTTCAGATCAGTTTAAACTTTTCCAATTCAAATTGATTTTAGACTTCTTTTAATTTGTGATAAAGAAAGTTTGCACATGCCTTTCATCATATGAAATCTTGACAACTCCATTATTATTATTAATAATAATAATAATAATAATAATAATAATAATAATAATAATAATAATAATAATAATATAAATCTCTCAATTGTTAACAAACACTTAAAATATGAATACAAAGTGCTTTGACATTTTAATTTAATTTAAATTTAAAATATGCAAAAGAGTAAGGAGTAATTTGTAAAAGAGGGTGTCTAAGCTTATCAGCACTTATGGAAAAGAGGGTGAGCTAACCAGCATAACCTCGTTCATGTTTAGGGCAAGAGTGATGGTGCAAGCATGAACACCTCGTCAAAAGAGTAAGAGAAAGGTAATTTGTAATTTTGATTTATTTAAATTTTAAAATAAAAAATTTTGTTGATGATTTGGTAAATTTGGAGGAAGTTTTGGAGAATTAAAAAGAGTTGGACTTCCTCTATTATATATAATTATATATATATATATATATATTTGAACGAAAACTCGGTAGCCGTTGATACGGAAGATAATTGGAGGCACACCACATGAAACAACGAGGTACTTGCTTTCATGGTCGGCACACTGATTTTTAGCCAAAAAGTCTTAAGTCCAAAAGGAAAAAGTAGAATTGGTCCTGAGACTGCTTTACCACTTTCTCCGGGACACTTCCCATTCACTTGCAATGAAATGAATGAGAAATGGACTTTGATTTTCTGTTCACTTGAACATTGACATGATCAATAAAAACATAGACTCATTAAATAAACTAAAATGGAATTTTTTTTTCAAATTGAAGTGACTTTGGTACTTGTGAATCATGTTTTATATTAATTAGTTATTTATTTTAAAACTTCGGAAATGTTATTAGGGCACCCACAACCATTTAAGGGTCGTTTGATTCACAATAATGATATATTACCATGTTAGTGAGATTACCGTGGTAATGTGATCAGAAATGTTATATGTTTGGAAATGTTGTAGTAATGTGAGATTACTATGTTTGGTTGAGAATTTATATTACTGGTAATCTTTCATTACTATATTTGGTTAGTCATGGTAATTACCTCAATAATATGTTAAATTTACCAAAATACCCTTACATATAAAATTTTGAAAAACAGAATTTAAAGTATTTAGATAAATAAATAATTAAATTATAATATTTTAAAAAAAATTTACAAAATTTTAAAATACCTTTGTATTTACCAAATTAACCCTAAATATAAAATTTTAAAAAATATAATTTTAAGTATTTAGATAAATAAATAATTAAATTATAATATTAAAAATTATTCTTTTCAAATTTTTTAAAATATTTTTGTATTTACCAAAATACCCTATATATAAAAGGGAAAATTACTGTTCACCACTCGTAATTTTCCAAACTTCCCAAAAACCCCTCCTACTTTTACACACCCCGGACAGCCCTTCCGTTAGTGTTTAACTTCCCTATTACCCCCTACCGTTCACTTCAAATGGGTCCATGTTGTGAAATCCCATTTTTGGTCTTGAAAATGGTGGGAAAGGAAAGCGCCAAATCACATCATGTTCAACCTTTTCAAGGGCTTTCTGCTTGGTTTCTGATAGACAATGCATAGGAGTTGCATTACATCTTGTTGTTCTCCTCATTTGAGTTGTTCGACTTCAGTTCTGCCGGTTGCGTAATACGGTGAGAATCTCTTCGTTCTACTCAGTTTGACCATTCAGTGAGAGTTTATTATGGCAAATCTCATTTGTGGTAGTCGGGTGAAGTTTATCATACCCAAAATATATAAATCGGTTTCTCCAATGAAAATGAAGTTGATTTCCATCGTATTGGTCAAGTGTACTTCATCTTCAAATGAGCTGTATTCGATTTTATTGTCGAGGCAGAGCATGTGCCATTGTTGTCTCCGTTTGAAAACAAGTTCATTTCGTTGTAAAGTTCTTCTCGTTTATGGTTATCTTTTTGTATATTTTTAAATAATGTTTAACTATTTTGCTATTATCCGTTTAAATATATTACTAATATGTTTAATAATTGTCATATCCGTTTAATACTTGTCATCTCCGTTTAACATTATCTTTACATGTATAACTTTTCATATTAACGTTTAAATTATCAAAGTCTCTGCGTAAAACGGTGATCTTTTTCGCTTTGATCCGAATTGTTGGCGGTGGCAGCGTGGCGGTGGCAGAGGTTATGAGTATCCGTGCATAGAATTAATGACGGCATTAATTCTTATACACGGTAACATAAATATCCGAATACCCGTTCGTTGTAATCAGTCAATGTCGGTCCACTGTGCGTTTAATTTTTTTCTCGGATATGAAGAGTCAGCCTGCTTGTGGACTTCACACCATAAATAACCAGGAAGAACCCTTCCCATGGACAACCACTCGTCGTCGTCCTCATCATCCTCCTCCTCCTCCTCTTCCTCCTCTTCCCATGGACAACCACTCTATCTGAAAGGATGTTTCGTGAACCTCCTTATCTTGAGAATCAATCAGCCGTAATCACGCAACAATTTAAACTAATCTTTTTCTTGCAGCCGAAATGCTCGCATAATTGCTCGAATGCAGGAGGATTCTCCGAGTGATGGACGACGGGCAAGCAATTAAGCGAGCTTTTCGACTTGGGTAAGAAAAGAAAGTTTTCACGTATTGCGTGATTGCGGAGGATTCTCTAGAGGAGGGAGGTCGGAAACATCCTTTAAGACGTGGTTGATATTTATCACTCGATACTTTTTTTGTTCTCTGTTTAAGAACATTACGTCGAGTGTACAACTATGTCATTACGTGTTTTAGCGGCAGTGATCTTCGCTAAGTCCCGACCATGACACATTGATTAATAGTCATTTTCATGAATGTGTTTGTTTAACCTTTTTAATGTTGTACGTTAGTGCGGGTTCAAGTTGATGCGCATGTTATGCAGACCTGCTGTGAGCATTCGAATGCTACGACACTTGTTTTTGTTATACGAGGGTCGAGTCGTGAGTGTCCAAAGTCCTTGTAAATGTTGTAAATGTTGTAAATGTTGTAAATGTTGTAAATGTTTTGTAAATGTTTTGTAAATGTTGTAAATATTGTAAATGTTTTGTAAATGTTTTGTAAATGTTGTAAACGAATGTTTTATTTGAATGTGAACTTATGAAATTTAAACAGAGACCTAGTAAAAACAATGTGGGAAACAAAAGAACGTCATTGTAAACAATAGAAAAAGTTAAACAATACTCAAGTTACTCTTTAAACAATGACAACGGTGTTTAAGAAAATACGTAAAGATGTTTAAACAGTGACCCATGAGGTATATTTAAACAATACACGTAAAGATGTTTAAACAATACACGTAAAGATGTCAGTGAAAGCATTCAATTTAAACAATAACATATATTTTAAACAGTTAAGTCACTATATTTAAACATTTTACGTATTATTTACATGATATAGACTTTATTTAAACCGGTAATCGTTATGTTAAACACTATATGTATCTGTTTAAACATAAAAAACTTGACGGTTAAACAGATACTCATGTCGAGCGATGACAATACGTCTTCATCGCGACAGTGGCATATATTTTTCCTTTTTTGCCCTTCTGATGGAGGGAAAAATACCGCCGAATCACATCACGTCTAGTCTAACCTCTATGCACTTTTTGGTCTTCATCGCGACAGTGATATATATATGCACTTTTTTTGTTTGCCTATCTGACTGCTGTTTGTTATTTACATCTTCTTCTTCTTCTTCTTCTTCGGCTTATTGTTGTTCTTCATTTCATTTGGTTTGTACGATTTGGTTTTCGGCCGATATATTATGGAGAGTTTTTGTGGTATTGCTAGATTCAACGGGGAGGGAAGAGTGCTAATGTTCACGGCTCAGACTTCTTGGGAGTTGGTGTTAGCGAGATATGTGAGCGATGGGGTCTCAAGTTTTCTATTGTCGTGGTTAAGTTCATCACACCGATGGATATAAAAGCGGTTTGCCCAATAGAAAACGATGTTGACTTCTAGCGGATGTGTCACGTGCACTCCATCTTCAAATGTGCTGTAGTTGATCTTGTCGTCGAGATAGAAAATATACCATTGCCGATCTCTAATGAAAAGCGAGTTTTTACTCGTAGTAAGTTCCTTCTCTTTTAATTGTTCCAGTTGTGCGGGGTCATTAGTGTTTAAATATGTCCAGTCACTAGTTAACATCTTGTACTAGTCGCTTACGCTATTAGTTAATCGCTAAGTATTTAATTTAACGTTTAAATATTGTCATTATCACTTAAACGTTATATTCTCCGCTTAACATATTGATCTTTTCATTTGACTGAAGTGTTGGCAGGAATTCAGATTCTGCGAGTGCTCCAGTTCATCCCCATGGTGACCCTGACGGCGTGGGATGTCTTCCTTCCTCGTCAGATCATTCTGAAGTGCTATCGTTGGATATTGGACAATGTTTTGACGGTGTCGAACATTTCAGGGATGTACTTCGAAATCATGTAATCAAAAGGAATTTTGACTTCAAATTCATAAAAGAACGAAAAACATCGAGTGATCGTGGAATGCGTCGCGATGGTTGTCATCACGCCTTCATCGCATCAAAAAGAGTATAACAAAAAAATACTTTTCGAATCAAGACAATCAACCCATCACACACTTGCGGTGGTGGCATAGGTTCGGCGTCGCATCCGAAAGCGTCCAAAAAATGGGTTAGCGCACGAGTGATTCAGAAGCTCAAGGGACCGTCCCCTCAGTATAAGGCCATCGACATTCGTGAAGGACATGTTGCTGGGGAACATGGTGTCCACATACCATACAAGCGAGGCTTGGTTGGGAAAAAGAGCATGCCGGGTGGTCCTCATCAGCGGTGACATCTCTAGCTATGATCTGTTTGCTTTGGTATGTGGATAAGGTGGTCGAGACAAATCCCAAAGCTGACGTGCGATCGTGGAAAGAGACGGTGATCGTTTTAAACGTGCATTCTTTTCTTCGTGTGTGTATTGTGAGGATTCAAGAGGGCTTGCGGTGCGCTGCTATTTCTCGATGGTACACATCTCACGGGAAAATATCGGGGGTACACTCATCGAGTGCCATGGGAAAGATGGAAACAATGGTTTTTTCCACGTCACCTTCGGTATAGTCGACAACGAGACCGATGCCAATTGGACTTGGTTCATATCTAAGTTAGGCGATGCCTTATACGAGGATGGAGATTATCATGAGATAATTACCTTCGTGTCGGACAGGTCCAAGGGTCTTGTGAGCGCAATTGCGAGAGTCTTCCCTTCGTCGCCACATGCATCCGTCTTCGACATTTGGAGGCCAATTTTATGAAAAGCCAATGTCGACTTGGGAAGGCATTGAGGGAGGAGTCTTTGGTCTATATGCTTGACAGTGCGTGGGCATCCACGGCTAAAGATTTCGATGATACCGTGAATGAACTCGCAGGCCACATCACCCGAAGCTCATCATCGGTTGATTAATAAATCGGATATGGCACATTGGTCGAATTATCTGTTCAGAGGTGATCGTTGGGGTAAGATGCATTCAAACGTCGCGGAGTCGTTCAATGCTTAGATCAAGGAAGCTCGTCATTTACCGGTGACGAAAATGGTCGACTCCATAAGGTCTGCGAATGTTGGTTTACACTTAACATTTCGTGTTACCCTTTAAAATGTTTCCATCTTTGTTTAATTAGACTTCTCCGACAGTAGATATTGATCTTATCGTTTAACTTTTTAGAATAATGTTTAAACAGGTTCACGAATTATTTAACCATCACTATCTTTGTTTAACGTTATTTGTAGGTACAAGTTGATGCGCATGTTATGTAACCGGCGTGAGCAAGCGAACAAATGGGAGACCTACTTATGCCCAGACATACATTCGAAGGTAGAGATAATTGTTGAGGATAGCCGAAATCTTCGCGTTGGTCGTTGTGTCGATGATCCTTACGAAGTGATCGACCCAGTCAAGAGCAACTCTCGTGGATCTTGCCATCGAACTTGTTCATGTCGAAGGTGGCAAGTTTATGGTATCCCTTGCAAAACACGCTATGACCGCAATAATGCGCATGCACACCAACGTTCATCGATTTATTAGCGGCTACTTCACCGTCAACAATTACAAACAGGCCTTCAGACGGAAATCGTGAGCTTTGTTTGCGACCACTCTGTGAGAAGGCGACTAGGCGTCCCCAGACGAAAGAGGATCGAGTCGCAAGAGTTTGATGTCCACTGAGGTTACATTACGCATCGCCATGGATCCGGTCGCAATCGTAGATCTTGTAATGAAACGTCATCGACTAGGCATTGTAGAAATAAGTCGACTTCTAAAGAGAAACAATTTGAATTGATCGCCAATTTTTTCATATATTTAAACTCTTATTCTTCACGAGTATTATCCGTTATTTAAAGCAGAGCAGTGTTATCTTAAACGGAGAACCCGTAATTTTTAAATGTTTCAAACTCATTATTTAAACGATATATGGTAAAGTTCAATAATTAAACTGAAATGTAAACAATCACACGCCATGGATCCCAGTTATAATCGTAGATCTTAGTAATGAAAACTGTCACGACTAGGCATTGTAAATAAGTCGACTTCTAAAGAGAAACAATTTGAATTGATCGCCAATTTTTCCATATATTTAAACTCTTATTCTTCACAGTGTTATCAGTTATTTAAACAGAGACAGTGTTATGTTAAACAGAGAACCTGAAATTTTATATGTTTCAAACTGATATTTAAACGATATATGGTAAAGTTAAATAATTAAACTGAAATGTAAACAATCACACTGTAGATTAAACAATGAAATGAAACTGAATGGAATTTAACATGCTTTACAATTGAAAACAAACAAAATTTACATTGACATGTACAATTCATGTTCAACGAAAAATGGAAACAATGAATTGAATACAAGTCCTATTCTGCGAAAACAAAATTTAACCCGCTTCAGACGACCCCCCTTTCTCATGGACGCCGGCTGCCCTCCCCTCCTTAAGTATGCGGGTAACATACTTTAATCTCAGGTAAGGAACGTCTGTCTGCGGTAGCCGTAGCTTCTCACCCCAAAGTAATTGCTCGATAAACCGCATGACATAGACGGCGCAATCGACGCTTCCTTGTTTTTGCCGTGGGGTTTCCGTGTCGTACAGGAGTGGGTACTTTGCGGTCGCCGACTCGCCGAACTCCATATCGACAGCCGTGTCGAATAGATTCCGCTGTCGAGATATGCAAGTTGAGATTAACATACCGAATTAAATAACAAACACTATCAGTCGGAATAATTAAAGAACTTACCATGTCCGACGCGTCTTTTTCGTACCCCGCGCATGAAGAATAATGCCTATATTCTTGTTTGTCATTGTCAAGGACGATGACATGGAAGTGGTCATTCATTATTATCGGGAGGATGACAATTTGAACTTCATGCAAGCAGCGCACAACATCTCCGATCATAGCCATAGTTGTATCATGTGCGTCGTCCTGCTTTGACATAAACAGCGCCAACGGTCTTATGATGGAGGCGTGCTTCTTGTAGGGATATGGCACCTTGCTCAGCGACTTTTGTATTATGCATACAAAAGCGTCCATCACATCATCTGTGACCATCTTCTTCTCCTCAAGCAGAGTGTATAAATTGGCCCGTGTGGTGCTGACAGCGTCATTCTTCCACACGACAGTGCTGAGATTAAACGATAACAGATATAATTAGACCATATTCTAAATAGTTAAATGATATTATCAATGTTCAAATGATAGTATAAATAATTAAACGTTAAGTATAAAACTTAAACGATAACATATAAACATTTAAACAATATCAATAGAAAGTTAAACACTATAAAACAAAAATTTAAAACACTATCATGAAAACTTTAAACTTACTCGTCCATACGGCAATTAAGGAAGATCCTCATCAACTCCCTCGCTCGTACTTGTTAAGTCGAGATTGACCAACCCATTTTTTCTTCTTCGGAATGAAGACTTGCCGAGCCGTCTTATCCCATTGTTGATTGGCCTTGATCATCTCGCGTTGATCGGGTCGGGGTCTTCATGGGGCATCGTCGCCGAGCCTTGAAGGTGTTCGAGACCGGACCGTATCTTCCTTCGATGCGGGGACGACGGTAACAACATCAACCGCGGACACATCTTTACGTGGTTGTTCTTGTTGTGGGATTGTGTCTGGCTTCGATACGGGGACGACGGCGACAGCATCAACCGCAAACACATCCTTACATGGTTTTTGTTGTTGTGGGATTGTGTCATGCTTTGATGCGGTACAGTCGGCCACGGCCATGGCCACGGTAACAGAATCAACTATCTTCTCAGCCGTGGCCACGGCAATAGCATCATCGGGAGACAAATCCTTAGCTTGTTCTTGTTCTTCAGGGATTGTGTCCGTCTTTTATGCCGCAATCCCAACAGCCGGTTCCACCGGGTCGAGGATTTCGTTAACAAGAGAGTTGACGATCTTTTCCACCGCGGCGATGGCCACATCATCTACGATGTCCTCCACCGTCATGCCCATGTCATCAACGGCGACAGACTCAGTAACAACATCAGCCGCCGATGGTTTTGCTATTGTTTCATCGTCAGCCGGCGGTGGAGACAGAGGCAGTATTGTTCTCCTCTTTTTCGTAAGTCTCTTCGAATATGGCCGTCTTGGAATGGCCACCCCGATGATGTCGTCGTCGTCAAATTCCAGCGCCTCATTCATCCCGGGTGCTTCAATTGTTTGGAGAGACGACGCAGTCGATTATGTATGTCCTTCCAGAGCCTCAACACGAGCGACCAGCCGAGGAAATTCGGTCATCAATATCTCGCATCGCTCGCATAAGAGTTGCGAGCGACATCTTCGCCTAATGTCGCCGTAGGGGCCGCCACGGCTCGGAGGGGCTGCCATGGTCGGGGAGGCTTCACAATCGGGGAACCGCGTTGTCCCGGTGAGGGGGCTGCTGCAACCGGGCGTGGTGGGGAGGGTTTCTCCCGGCGCGAGGAATGCGTGCGCGCGGTGGGCTCGGAAGTACGAGAACGGGGTTGAGCGCGCACGACAGAGGTCGCGCCTCTCATCCCCGCCTTCGAGCAAGTGGTTCCGGAGCAATAGCATCCATCCGTCGGTTGGCCCCAACATATATTTCTTCTTCAGCGAAATATATGTTGGGGCGAACCGACGGATGGATGCTATACATCCGTCGGTTGGCCCCAACATATATTTATTTAAACAGAGACAGTGTTATGTAAACCAAACAATTTCAGCGAAATCATTCAGTTTAAACTATAACAACTAAAGTTAAACATAGTTTTTATATATTAAACATTAGAATTTATTTAAACGGAAAACACAATGTTTAAACATTTATTAATAAGTTTTACACAGTAAATAATACATTTAAACACTAAATAAAATGTTTAAACATTAAAGACTTATGTTAAACATTGTTCATGATTTATTACCTCTTTTCCTTCGAGCGATGACAAGCTGGTTTCTACCATCGCTGCTTCCGTAACTACTTTTCACCGTAGCACAACATCCTTGGGATCTCGTCGAATCGGACTTTCTTCCGGTCCGGGTCACCTAGAAACCATACGCTAAGCGCGACCGAGCACCCCTTAATATATCCCTGTGTTGGTCTTCTTCCCGACGCATCTATCTTGCGACTCGAGCGGTCGCTTGTGGAATGTCCTCCATCGACCCACTGCTAAGGCCGCTCGCGCCTCATGTGTATCACCCCATGGCGGGTAGATCATCGACATAATCAACGATCCAGTCGAACCGAGCATGATGTGTTTGGGAAGAGGGATCGTACTCCATGATGTACACCATCGGGGAGTTTGACAAAATTTTCTTCTTCCCCTCTGTCGAACAAGTTGGACAAGAGCGCTCTTGATGGAGTCTCTGTGTTTCTCATAGGTTTTTAATAAATACCTACCTTCGAACACTGAGCGGATTTTATTCTTCTTAAACACGATCGCGTCGCCATCACAACGCGTACTCAAGAACGAGGGCCACATCTTGAGGCCTAAAACTCAGCAGGCTTTCCCGATCCCTGAATTTATTGGTGCGCCATCGTACCTTTGCAATAGAGAATCAAGAAGGGCCCTCTCTTGGTATATAGCTTCCAGCTCAGTGAATGCTGTAAACGGTGTCCTTCGGATGATCTCCCAGTGTCGAGGGGTCATGTTATCTTTCAATTCAGCTAAGGTCTCCACTACTCGTGTCAAATAGCATCGCCCATTAACTAGGGTTGACTCGTCATAGTCAAAAGCCTCGCGACAATAACAACACATTAAGCGGAAATATAAGATTTTAAAAAGTAACATTCGGGCTTAATAGCGGAGATATCATTTGTTAAACAGAGAACTAGTTTATTAAACAGAGACCACAATACTTAAACAGAGACAACAAAATTTAAATTGTAACATCTCATTTGTTAAACGTAAACCTCATTTTTAAAACTAAAACTGAAACCATATCAAATGAAAGGGGAATTGTACAGACGAAAGTGCAAAACAACACAAAACCCTAGCCGAGAAATCTCCCAGCAGACTAACAAAACCCCAAATGCAGAGAAATCCCATCTGCAGACTTCAATATCTTTCAACAAAAAGCAGGGAGCACAAAAAACAAAAACCAAAAAAATCTTTCTTTGTAGCGTAGCAGCTAACATAAAACCATACTCAATACCTTAGTTTGAAAACCCGATGAAATCCCAACTACTTGCTGGGGACTTCTCCTTCGAGATGTCGGGTGGAAAGGGAAAAGTGCAGATTACAGAGTGTCACACGATAGAGACAACTTCGGAGACAACTTCGGAAATGGTTTAACTAAAGACTCTAGTTGAGAAAAAATAACTAAAAGGCTCCAGTAAATTCCTCTCTTGGGGTTACCCTACGGAAAACCCCCCACTTCCTCTCATCTGCCGAAAATGGTCATGCGATCACGACTCCCCATGCAAGGGCATTCTTGTCCATAAAATTTTAAAATAACACCGTTGACATCCGTTACATGCTTTGGGGGTTGAAAAAGCATGGAAATAAAAAAATGAAGGGGTTTTTGAGAGTCTGAAAAACTAATGGGTGTTTTTGGCAATAATGCAAACTTAGAGGGTGTTTTTGGCAATTTTCACTATATAAAATTTTGAAAATTTTAATTTAAAGTATTTTAATAAATAAATAATTAAATTATAATATCAAAAATTATTTTTTCCACAATTTTTTAAAATATCTTTGTATTTACCAAAATATCCCTATGTATAAAAATTTGAAAAATTTAATTTAAAGTATTTAGATAAATAAATAATTAAATTATAATATCAAAAATAATAAGGGAAAATAAAAACTAGAGTTTTGATAATCATTATAATTAAGAAATTAAATTAAATGAGTGGGGGCATAATTGAGAAAAAACATTACACATTACTACTAATTTAGTAATATGTATGGAAAATTATTTTAGTAGTAATCACATTGCCACTCTATTTAGTAATATTTTATTATTAATAATTTCACATTATCATCAATATTATCACTTTTACAATAATTAAATATAGTAATCTGAATACATTATCATTGGATTTTTGGCAATATTTTCACATTTTCACAGACCAAACACCTCCTTGAGTTCATGTCTAAAGTTGCATGGAATTTTCTTCCAAATGAAAGTGACTTTGGAGAGACATGTGGAAATAACAAGTGGCATCTTCCCACATGTCTCACGAGAGTTTCTCCTCAGTTTTCAATAATAAAAACAAATAAATGCCAAAATAGTGGGACCTATCTACGTAGACATTAACCTTTATTCTAATCAAGACACTGCGCAAGTCACTATCTAGGGCTATTTCTTATTATAACTTTATTTTTAAATTTAATTAGCTAAACGGGCTCAAGATAGATTTATTTACCAAAATAACCCTTGCCCATTACATCATTGCGTTGCTAGTGGTTTTTTTTTTTTAAAAAAAAATTGCTTTTTCTTAAATTAATTACTAAAATAGACATTTTTACAATTATTTACCAAACTAAGCATTTTTTATTTTTTTAATATTAAATTTTAAATTTTTTAATAGCTGTGGGTCCCACTGATTTTTTAATATTAAAATTTTATTTTTTAAAAAAAAGTAGGTCTAACTAGTTTTTTAATATTAAAATTTATTTTTTTAAAACTGGGATGGGTCATACTAGTTTTTTTTAAATTAAAAATAATTTTACACTAAAACCCTTATAATTTCTTAAAATTTTTTATAACTAGTTTTATTCTCACTTCTACTTACACTAATTCTAACAGTTAAAAATTATGGGTAATATTCGGTGCTTTGCAGAAGTTCGTGGAATATAAAGTAATCGAGTCTGATCCAACACGGTATTTTGGAAGATGCAAGTCATATGGCGATGGATGTAGTTGGAGAGTTCGCGCATCCTATAGAAAGAGGAACCAGATTTGGGAGATTACAAAATATAATGGCCCACACACTTGTACAGCAGCAATGGTCTCCCAAGATCATTCAAAGTTAGATTCAAACATGATTTCTCGGTGTATACAGGCATTCGTAAAAGAGAAGCCATCTATCAATGTCTCTGTTTTAATAGCGGAGATCAGGAATTGATATGGGTACACACCAACATATAGAAAGCAATTGAAGATGCATTCGGTAATTGGGAGGAGTCATATAACGAGTTACCGAAATGGCTATCAGCATTACATCAATTTGTCCCTAGGACAATAATTGATCTCCAAACTCAACAAGCATATGATGGAAATTACCTGGTACGTGATACTAACATTTTCCATAGGCTTTTTTGGAGTTTTCCCTCATGTGTGGAGGCTTTCAAATATTGTAAGCCCGTAGTGCAGATAGATGGTACACATCTTTATGTAAAATATAAAGGGACTTTGTTGATGGCAATTGCACAAGATGGTAATAAAAATATTCTTCCAATTGCATTTGCCATTATGGAAGGAGAGACATTAGATGCATGACGTTTCTTCTTAGAGTATCTACAAGCAAACGTGGCACAGTAACGGCATTAAATAGATTTTTCTAACATTACCATTTTAGGTGGGTCAATTAGATATAAAATGACAAGTAAAAAGGACTGGATTAATACTTTCTCCGGTCCTATTTACCTGTCTCATTTTATAAGCTTTCTTTCATCCATTTTACATGTCCATTTAGAAAATCTATAAAGCATTAAATAGGTTTTTTTCTAACTTTACCATTTATTTTTACTCCCTACATTTTTCAATATTTTTTTAAAAAAACTAAAAGACTATGTTGAAAGGGAGAAAATAAATATACAATTAAATTATAAACATAAATGAATGAAACTTTGATGGCTTTTAAATGTGGATAATTTAAGAAAATTGATAAATATTTTATAAATTTAAAAAATAACCAATTTTAACTAATTTTAATAATTTGTATGAATCGGCTAAAATGGAAAAGCAGAAAAGGCCGGAGTTATCATCAATACAAATTATTTAAATTAAAAATATAAAAAATAATTTTATCTCACCTCTCTCGTTATTTTTCCATTATCAATAAAATATTTTGGTGGATTAAAGTGACTTTTGTTTAGAGAGATGTGTACAAACAACAGCGGCATCTTCCCACCTACCTCATTGGAGTTCGCCCTCAGTTTTCAACAATAAAACCAAACGAATGCCAAAATGGTGGGACCTATCTATCTTGACATTGTACTTTATGCTAATCAAGCACTGTACAAATAATTTTCTAAGGCTATTTCCTATAATAGTTTTAGTTTTAAATTTAATCACCTAAATAGCTCATGATAAATTAATTTACCAAAATAACCCCGACCATCATAACATTGCTTGCTGGTTAAATATCTAAAAACGTTATTATTTCTTAAAATCTAATGTTATTATTTCTTAAAATTCATTTTATTTTAAATAAATATATAAGAACCAAGGTCCAACTTATTAATTTTCTACCTTATTTATGTTTGAAAAATCTCGATTTTGAAATCTCTCAAATACAATGTAAAAAAATAAAAAGATGATTGTCACCAATTTATCATATATATATATATAGATATTATCAAAATAGCATCCATTTTATACATTTCTAAAATATGGCACATTTTAATTTATTTAAAACATATTTATTTAATTTTGTAATGTAAATTAGATACGATTTTGTAATTTCGGTTTCCACTTGTAATCACAATTTCTTGTCTCATATACACACATAAATATTTTTTTAAATTTAATTAATTATTATTTTATAAGTTATAAATACATTAGTTCATTCTTATTATTTAATATTTTGTTTACAATGCTTTTTATTTGCCTCACTTATTTATGCATGAAACAAATTACATTCAACTATAAAATTAAAAGCTGATTACTTGATAACTAGAGCATTTCAACCAAACTCTCAATCCGGTGATGCAAACAAGTGAAACTAGAGAACCATGGACGTGTCATGTAATGGCAATTGAGACGATAGGGTCCTGATCTTGATGCTGCTGTCTTTCACGTGGGCCACTTGATGTCGCGGCTTCATCATATAATCACTCAAGTGCAATCTGATCAAATTTTTAATACGGTCTTACAAAGTCACAGAAATTTGACCTACAGAAGTTTCATGTGATGCCAAATAAAGCCGAGAGGATCATGAGTTGGGATGCGACAGTCGCCTAAGGCGTGATCCGGTGCTGTCACTCGAGCATGCATTTCCTATTCTATTGTCGACGGGGGCGGAACCAAGGCGCCGGCAAAAATACTTTTTAAACAATATAAGATTTGGTGGTTTTCAATTTTTCTATACTTAATTTTATGTAAAATACAATATTTGGACATATAAAAGTGTGGAGTATGGGTGTGCATGAATGGTTAGTGGGTTTCCATAAGGTTTGGGATCTTTTGATCCACCCAAGTTCAAATCTCACTTGCTGCATTTTTTCATATTTTATTTTTATATTTAAAAATTACTATTATTTCAAATTTTTAATAAAATAAATTTATATACAAATTTTAGTAATTTAAAAAAAATTTGAATTGATCATGAGGCCTAACATATATATATATATGTTATAATGTACCATATATGCTAGAGTGAAACAACAAAAGTTTTTTTATAAACAATAGTTTGGTTGTTTGTAGTGAGGTTGATCAATTTTACCATATTTTAAAAAAAAAATATAAACTTGAGATGAATTCTTATTAGTTGAATTATTGAAAATCTCATATATTTTCTATAGGTAATAACAAAACTTTAAATTATACTTTATATATTTTTTTTTAATATGTGTATTCAAATTTTGGTTATATTAGCATATTATTCTTCATTTAAAATAATTATTTTGTTAGATTATTTTTTTTTACTTTTTATTTTTTTTATTTTGCCTTTAGGCTTCAGTCCCCTCTATCATCAAGTTCTGGTTCCGTCCCTGATTGTTGAATGCAAATTATCTTAACTATAATAAGTCATTCAAATAAAAAATTATTAATTAATAATAATGAACTAATTTATTTATTAGATATAAAAATAATAATTACTAATAATAATTAATTTAATTAAAAAAATATTTATATGCATAAGAAACAAAATTATGGTTACACGTGGAAAGGAAATTAAAAAAATTACATCCAATATATATTATAAAATCAAAAATAAATAAGTTTGAAATAAATTAAAAATACGCTATATTTTTAAAAAATGTGTAAAAATGGATGCTATTTTTAAATAATAATAATAATATTTAAAAATAAAATGATTTTTAAAAATTAATCAAAATTTTTAAAAAAATAACAATTATTTTTAAAAATTGGGTAAAGAGAGAAAAAGTCAATTTAAGTAATTTTTAAAAAGACAGAATGGGTCATTAAGTCAATTAAATTTAAAACTAGGGCTACCACAGCAAATAACCCATTTTCAAGTTTAAAATGTGATTTGAAGTCTTAAATTAATCTCTAAAAAAATATGTGTACTTTGATTCATTTTGTCTTTTTTTTTGTGAATAAAATTTCTAATGTAAGCAAAGTTGGGAAGTTTGAATTTTTGATCCAATAAATCTTAGCTTAAAAATATTGGAGTAAAATATTTTAATTAAAATCAATCAATGCTTAGGAAATTAGTGAGGCACAAATCAGGAACATGTGATGCCTGGGTCATGGGAAGCAATACAAAATTAAGTAGAGAAAAAAAAACATAATGGAAGTTCCCTTGTTCTTATTCACTGTATCATTTTTTTGGTATAACATATATAAGACTTAAATTAGAAACTGAAAAAAAACTTTTCACAAATGAAACGCCAAAGTCAAGAGGAGTTGAGAGAAACTTAATGGGCATTCATTTTAAATGTTTCATGACACTGTCCCTTGAATGTCCATTATATGGGAATTGCCTCGTTAAAACTTTACTAGAGAAAAAAAAACCCTAATTGGAAAAAAAAATCCTAGTGAAGGATAAATGAGTACAACTTTCTTGATATACGCTTCATGTGCTGCTTCATTAAGACCTTGTCAGGAAAACCCATTGGGACAAAACCATGATGAAAAAAAAAGAGTACAACTGGTATATGACTTCCTGTGAATAAAACATTATTAAAGATCCCTGAGGTGACGCATCTCAATCTTGCAAACAAACTTTTTAAAAGTTGACGTGGGTAATGCCTTATTGAATAAATCTGCAGGATTTTCACTGAATTATATTTTCTGAATATGGATATCACCATTTTCCTCAAGATCATGTGTGAAAAATAACTTCGGTGATATATGTTTTGTTCTATCGTCTTTGATGTATCCTCCTTTCAATTGAGCTATACAAGTTGCATTATCTTCATATAATATTGTTGGTGTCTTTATGGGACAACAAGCCACAAGTTTCTTGAATATAGTATGCCATTGATATTAACCAAATACATTCATGACTTGCTTCATGAATTATTAGTATTTCTGCATGATTTGAAGAAGTGGCAGCTATAGTTTGTTTCATAGAACGCCATGATATGGGTGTTCCCCCATGTGTAAACATATAGCCAGTTTGTGATCAGGCCTTGTACGAGGAAGATAAATACCCCGCATCTGTATATACAAACCAATTGCCTTTTTGATTCATGTGTGTAAAATAATCCCATATCTACTGTTCCTCGAAGCCAACGTAGTATATATTTAATACCATTCCAATGTATCCATGTTGGTGCAGAATTATATCTAGATAATAAATTTATAGCAAAAGCTATATCTGGCCGAGTACAGTTAGCAAGATACATCAAGGCACAAAATGCACTAAGATATGGTACTTCAGTACCAAGTAATTCTTCGTTATCTTCTTGGGGTCGAAAAGGGTTTTTATGAATATCAAGGGATAGAACAACCATAGGGTTTGTTAATGGATATGCTTTGTCCATATTAAATAGTTGCAAAACCCTTTCTGTAAATGTTGATTGGTGGATAAAAACACCTCTCTAAGTGCTCCAACTGCAATCCCAAACAAATTTTGTTCTCCCAAGATCCTTCATTTCAAATTCTTTCTTTTAAAAATTAATGGTATTTGAAAGCTCTTCAGGAGTTCTAATTATATTTAAATCATTGACATATACCCCAATTATCATGTATCCCTTTTGGGATTTCTTGATGAACACACATGGGCAAATACTGTCATTCTTATACCCTTCTTTTAACAAATATTCACTGAGGCAATGATAGCACATACACCGAGATTATTTCAAACCATATAAAGATCTTTGTAATTTAATTGAATACATGTCCTAGGATTTTGAATTGTATGCTTTAGGTGTCTTAAGTCGTTTTAGGACTTTCATATATATATATATATATATATATTATCTAGTTGGCCATATAAGTATGCAGTAACAACATCCATTAATTGCATATGTAATTTTTCATGTACTGCAAGGCTAATTAGATAACGAAACATGATTGCATCCATTACAAGGGAGTACGTATCTTTATAGTCAATACTAGGTCTTTGCGGGGAAGCAATTGGGACGTATACTTCACACCCAAGAACTCTCAAATAAGATATATTTAGTTATTGCTCAAGGAGGGGTGGGGGGTGGGTGTGTGTGTGGAAATTTTTGATAACTTGTTGGCCTTATGAGCACAAGTGATGAGGCATGTAAGATTGCATGTCCCCAAGCATAGATCGGAAGCTTTGTTTTCATTAATAACGGTCTAGCAATTAGTTGGACCCGCTTAATAAATGATTCCGCCAAGCCATTTTGTGTATGAACATGAGCAACATGATGTTCAACTTTTATTCTCATGAACATGCAATAGTCATCAAATGCTTGAGATGTAAATTCACCAGTATTATCAAGCTGTATTGTTTTAATTGCATGATCAGGAAAATGTGCTCGTAATTAAATAATTTGAGCCAAGGCAAACATGTGACCATCTCGTTGATGTGTAAATTAAAACCATAAAATACTTAAATGGCCCGCATTGTAGATGAATTGGTCCACATATATCACCATGAATTCTCTCTAAAAACATAGGAGATTCAGTCCCAAATTTTTTTTTATGATGACATGATAATAAATTTGCCTCGAGAGCATGCTGGACATAAAAATTCATTATTGAGTTTCCCAATCTTCAGGTTCTTCAATGGATGTCCATATGAGTTTTCAAGTACTTTTTGTATCATTATTGATCCAGGATGGCCTAACCGATCATGCCCTAGAATAAATTTATTTGTGTCAGTAAACTTCTCATTTATGAAAGCATTTGCCACAATTGTTCAAATATATGTATAATAAAGGCTATATAAGAATGCGGCAGTTTCTCTAATACATGCTTATTACCAGAAGTAACAACAGTAATGTATAAATATTCACTATTTCCTATATATGACGTCTCTATGTGATACCCATTGAGATATATATCTTTAAAACTCAATAAGTTTCAGTGGGACTTTGGAGAATATAATGCATCAGTTATAATAAATTTTGTTTCTCTAGGAAACAATATATTTGCTTTTCATGAGCCTTTAATCAAATTTATACTCCCCGATATTGTATTGACACTGGTTTTACCCATTATTAAGTGGGAAAACTATTTTTTTGCTTTTAAATATTGAGTACGTTGTTGCACTATTAACAAGGCATACATCCTCATCTTTAATGTTCAATCCAACCATGGATTTGGTAGTATCCATATATTCTTCACAAAAATAAATAAAAGTACATAAGTATTATAATGGGTAAGAACAAGATCAAACATGTATAACATATTATAAAAATGCATTAATTAAAAAAATAATTATGGTGTCGACTCAGGGCCACCATTAAGTCGAGAATCTTCAAGAAAATCAAAGAACATCTAAATGTGACAAAGATACCCACAAGAGGGTCATTGTTGAAGTCTTCATTTTGGTATATAAAATTTGCCACAACATTTTTCTCTTTTATTGATGCTTGGTAGAGATCGACAAGGTGCCTTAGTGTACGACAGGTACGTGACCAGTGCCCTTGTACACCACATCATTAACATACATTTTCTGAGTTGTTACTTGATTCATTTTTGCCTTTGAACTATTTTTCTTCATAATTTGTCCACTTCTGATGATAAGATGCATTTCTATGATCACTATGATTTTTCTGATATTTATTCCAGCCATGACCTCTTCCATGACCACGGTTGTGGCCACAACTATGCCCACGGGTGCACCATGTCCTTGTTTGGAGTTTTCATATGTCATCACATTCACTTTAAGGAATGAAGTAGAGCCAAAAGAACTAGATTCATGATTTTTCATTAGTAGCTCATTATTTTTTTCAACCACAAGCAAACACGAAATTAAATCAGAATATTTTGTGAACCTTTTCTCTAAATATTGCTGCTGCAGGAGCATATACGAGACAGGAGAAGTAGAGAATGTTTTCTCTAGCATATTAGAATTAGTAATCCTCTCTCTCCATAATTTCGATTAAGAACTTATTTGAAATAAGGCAGAATTATATTCATTTACTATTTTGAAATCTTGTAATCAGAAATGCATTCAATCATAACGACCTTTCGGCAAAATTATCATCTTATAGTAGTTATACCTTTCCTCTAAATTTTTCCACCATTCAAGTGGATCTTTTGCACTGTTTTATAAGGATTCTTGATTACCATCCTTGATGGTTTCTCCAAGTCCATTAGCATTCAGATGTATTTCAGCATCAAGCACCCATGACAAATAATTTTTTCCTAAAATTTCAAGGGTAATAAAGTCAAGTTTTGCAAGATTTGGCATGACAAAATTTTTGCTATAAATTGGATTAGTCAGAGCTTGGTTAAAGCCTCGTGTTGATAATGTATTATAAAACAATATAATATGGCAAGACAAAAGTAGAGCAAGAAAAAGTAGGGGAAGTTCTCCTTCTTGTTCTTATTCACTATATCATTCTTTTAGTACATCATATGTAGGGCTTAAATTAAAAATTGAAAAAGAAAACTTTTGGTAAATGAAACACCAAAAGTCAAGAGGAGTTGAGAAAAACATAATGAGCATTCACTTTAAATATTTCATAATATATATATATATATATTGTCAAAGGAAGTAAATAGTTGTATTTTATTGAAAGAGAAGCAGGAAACAAAGACAAATAAACACGAACAACAATAAATAAAAAAGAAGAAAGAAGAACCCGCCTATGGGGACCATATTTAGCAGAATAACAAAACTAAAACTCCAACATAAAGAGGTTAAAAATACAATCCAACATTAGAAGTAGTTTCAATCAACCATTTAGGGACCTTTACACCCTTGTGGAATAAAAAAAAGATCAGGCGTGCATGATTTTCTTAAGCATCAACACCATGATTCATTTCTCTCAGGATATCATTTAGGGGGTGTTCATTTCGGAGAAACTTGGGGACAAGGGCAAATGTATAGTAGGGGCAATAGTGGCAACTACCCCTACTGAATTTCAGAAAATTCAAGGATAGTTATGTAATTTTCTTTTATTATTACAATTTTCCCCCTCTAAAACCAAGAAATAAAACATATATGAAAATAATTATAAATTTTTATGAATACTTATATGAGATTTTTTATTTAATAAACTTTAATTTTTAATTCAATTTTCCCGTTCCCAACTAAGAATCCCAATTCCCAAGTTCCCAAATCCCAACCCTATCTTTTGATTCTTCTCAGTCTGATACTCTGAGCGTTTCTCCTTTCTTTGTCCGAGCGTGTCTATCCGTCTCTCTTTTCCATAGCCCCTTCTTTCTTAGTTTCTCTTCTATCAGTCCCTACATTCATTCATCTTGGCGAGTTGGTGATCATATATGGACCATCCGGTCATCTTCAGGTCTTCGAGTCTTTGACACTCCTCCACCAGGGAGATGTGAGCAGGTTGATGATGACATGACGCCCGTGAGTTTTTCTTCTCAGAATCTCATGCTTTGGTAAGGGTAGAGTGGAGTTCTTTCAGTTTTTTTTTTTATTTTTTTGAGTCGATTTGTTACTTGGATTGAATGTTGATTGTGCTCGATTATTGTTGTTTTTTGTGTTGAATGTTGACTGTTGCACTAGAAGTCTAGAATGAATGTTTTGTGCATTGAATTTTTGTGATTTGTTGAAATACTTTATTCAAATGCCTCCATGTTTCAATTTTGTTTATTTTTAGTCTAATGTTTCTATGAATGATCATTTTAGAGTTTTTTGTTTGGCAAAAGGAGTTACAACGAACTAAGAAAGAAAAAGAAAAAAACAAACAAAGAGCTAGAATGTAAAAATTAAACGCAGAACAAATGTCTTCTAGCCCTTGAGCAAAGAGAGATAAAAGAGGGTTATCACTCCCAAAGTGCGCAAGGTGGTCAACAATGGAGTTTCAGTCGCGATTAATATGCTCAAAGAGGAAGTTGTTACAAGGCTGGATCAAGTTTTTAATATCCCGAATCAAGGATGAGAAGCGCCAAGCCGTCGTGTTGTTGAAGTCGTTGAGTAATTGAATGGTGTTCCTACAGCAAGTGAAGAGCATACTCGGCTGTCGACGATTCAGGTAGCAGTGGTTCACAGCAAGGAGAACTACCCGCAGCTCAGCTTCCAGAGGACAAGACTAGGAATCGCCAGCAGCACCTGCAAGCAGAATATAGTGGAAATTATTGTATATAATGAATCCGAAGCTAGCCTTACCCGTCAGATGATCCGAAGCAGTGTCGGAGGACACAAAGATAGAGAGATTGTCTGAATGATTGAAGTTCAAGTTGTACCTACAAAAGAGGTCATTAGCTAGGAAGAAATTATGAACCATGGACAAGGCTTTTTCAGGGAGAGAGCTGAAGTTAGGAGTGATCTGTTGAAAAAAAAGTTGCATCTAGAGATCCAAATTAACCAAGAAATCATGGCAAAAATAGCTCTGATAAAATCAATGTTAAATCGGCAGTTAAATTTAGAGGTAAGACAAGAGCCAGTAGCCAGAGAATTAATAGTAGAAGAGTCCAGCCCCAGCCTGCAGAACACAATATTCCAACAAAGAGAATTGCAATGACAAAACCAAAGCAAGTGGTTAATAGTTTCACTATGCAACCCACAGAAATGACAAAGGGTAGGAGGACCAATATTCAAATTATAGAGATAGGCATTGGTGGGAAGTTTGCCATGAGCAGATTTCCAAACAAAGAGTTTAATCTTAGGCACCACCTTGAGATTCCAAATATTCATCCAACCAGCCCACTGACAATGACCATACCCCTCAGAGTTAATGAAGTCATAGATAGCCAAGACAGTAGAAACATTAGAAGATAGAGGGCGCCACACCCATTCATTCAAACTAGAGAGGTCGAAAGTGATCTCATTAAGACAGGCATTATTCAAGTCCATACCAAGTAAATTAGAACAAGACTGTAGATTGAAAGAACCATCAAAGATACAGGACTGAATATTGAAATTATCCATGAGATTCATATTAAAAAAGGTGGGTTTGCGATTGAGGGGAAGGCCAAGTAGCCACGGATCCTGCCAAGTATGAGTAAGGTTAGGATTGCACATAGAGAGTTTAAAATTAGGCCTAAGGGATGTTGCAGTTTTAGAGACAACTTTGTAAAAACAAGAGGAAGTAGTATAAGAATTGTTGTTCCAAATGCCCCAATTTTGATATTTGTGAAGAAAAATAGAGACCCAAACTTTGTCAACATTGTTAGCAATAGAGAACACATGTTTGGCCAAAAGAGCAAGTTTGGCTTTTCTAAGATTGCGCAGGCCAAGGCCCCCTCAGACTTAGGAAGAGTCACAGTGGCCCAACCAATGGAATGAAAACCATAATCCCTACCATTCCTACCCCATAGAAATGAATGATCCAATTTAGAGATGGAGTCTAGGATCGAGTCTGGGAGATAGAAAATAGACAAGAGGTAGATAGGTAGTGAAAAAATGTTGACATTGATGAGAACGATGCGACGATCTTGGGAGATGTTGGAGTGTTCCAATTATTAATAGTGGTGGTGGTGTTGTTAATCAAAGGTTGGAAATGACTAATAGGAAGACGGGTAGGAGAAATAGGAGCACCCAGGTAAGTAAAGGGGAAGTTCCCAAGTTTAATGCCCAAAATGTTTGCAATGGATTTAGAGACTCTCTTATTAAACCAACTAGGAAGATAAATAGCTGATTTGAGAAGGTTGGGCTTTTGACCCGAGATAGTCGCATACAAATTAAGATAAAATAAGGTGTTCCTAGCGGATTGCCGAGAGGCCTTGGTGATGAGGATTAAATCGTCAACAAACATGAGGTGATTAATGTTCCTAGTAAGGCTAGGGTCAAAACCAAAAAGGAAATTACTATTAAGAGCATGATTAAAAATGGCCGAAAGGTTTTGAGAGACAAGAAGGAAGAGCAGGGGTGAAATGGGGTCCCCCTGCCTAACCCCTCTATTACTAGTAATCCAGGAACTGGGTTTGTCATTGATAATTAAGGAAAAGGAAGCCGAGGAGAGGCAAGACTTGATCCAGGTAATCCAAATCTCATGAAAGTTCATTCTACGGAGGGTTGCTAGGATTGTGTTCCATTCAACAGTGTCAAAAGCCTTCTCGACATCAACTTTGATAAGCATCCTAGAAGGGCTATTATGATTAGTTTCCAAAGAGTGGACCATCTCTTGAACAACAATTATATTATCAAAAGTAGAATGACCCGCAAGAAAGCCAGACTGCTCGGGCCCAATTAATTTAGGAAGAACTTTTTTGAGTCTTTTAGCTAAAATTTTAGAAATAAGCTTATAATAGACATTGCAGAGAGAAATGGGGTGAAAATCAGAAGCTTTTTGCGGATGATCAATTTTGGGAATAAGAACCATGTAAGTTTTGCCCAAAGAGTTTGGAATTTTAGCCAAAACATAAAAGCTAGAGATAGCTTTAAAAAAATGATCACCCAAGATGTTCCAATAGAAAAGATAAAACTCAACATTGAAACCATCTGGTCCTGGAGATTTACCGCGAGGCATGGACCTAAGGGTTCGGAAAACCTCCCCCTTGGTGACAGTTTTGATTAAATCTTCCTTGTCATTGGAAGCCAGTCTGGGTAAATTATCAGGAAGAATGGAAACCATATGATTGAGGGAGAGAGATGAAGAAGAGGACCACAGAGATTGATAAAAAGGCTATAAAAAGAAGCTCAATATCCTCACGAGAGGTAAGAATGTTACCCAAGTTATCGCGAAGAGAATGAATTTTGGCTTTAACCTGACGAACTTTGACAACCCGCTGAAAGAAAGAAGTATTGTGATCGCCCAAGTTAAGCCACTGCATCCTGGCCCGCTGAGACCAATAAATGGAATTTTGATGAAGGAGGGCATTGTGATGATTGCGCAGACATCGGAGCCAGGTGTGATGCAACTGGTCAGGGCAAAGCAGCTAGCTGTCTTCAATATTCCTAATCTCTGATTCAAGATGCGAAAGCTCTGCATCAATAGAACGAATGCCAGAAGTATGCCAATTAATGAGATCATGCTTGGCATGATAAAGACAGTGATGGAGAGAATGCATGTGAGAGGAAAGAGAGATCGCCTGAAAAAAAAATAGAGATAATATTATGGCAAGAATTATAGTCTAACCAGACATTATCAAACCGGAAAATGGAGCTCTTAGAGGGAGTGTGAGTGCACGCCGTAAGAAAGAAAGGGCAATGGTTAGAATAGGAACGGGGGAGATGGAGATTCTCAAGAGAAGAGAAAGAAGCAATCCAGTCTTGATTAGCTAAAAAACGGTCGAGACGCGCCCACCGGCAAGAGAGCCCCACTTGGTTGTTACTCCAGGTGAAGCACAAACCCACAAAGCCAATGTAAAGAAGGTTAGTATTGCTAACGAAACTAGAGAAAAGACGAGATTTGTACTCATAAGAGTTAGAAGTACCCTATTTGAAGTCATGAATGGAGAGGACGGCACTGAAGTCCCCGGCAAGAAGCCAGGGGAGATGAATGTTATTGACTCCAACAAGAGTTTGCCATAAGAGTCGTTGGTAGGAGAGAATCTGCGAGTTATAAATCACAGAGAGGATCCAGGGACCCTCAGCAGAAGAAACAACTAAATTAAGGGACATGCGAGTTGCTGCTGCAATAGGAGTTACCAAACCGATGTTGCGAAACCAAAGAACAATAATGCCCCCAGAAAGCCCCTGAGTAGGAATAACATCCCAATCCTAGGATCGAGCAAATCTATTATAAAAACAGAGAGAACGGTCAGTGTCTGCTTTAGTCTCAACAAGGAAAATAATAATAGGTTTTAAACGTCGAATAAAATCACGAATACGATCATAAGTATGGGAGTTAGAAACCCCGCCACAGTTCCAACATATGATTTTCAAATTCATTAACAAACAAATAAAATAGATAGAACAAAGTTGAAGAGGGTTTAAGAGTTAGGGGAGGATTTCCCTTCCTTGAGATGGCTCTTGTTTTTAGTTGGGGCACGCCGAGCAAGAGCCTCCAACTTGATGTCTTTTTGAAAATGAGAAAGAAGCATATCATCATCAGGACATCAAGTGCATTGGGACTCAGAGAAATGTCAGAAGGGTTCTCCTATGGACGAGGCAGCAACCCTGTGTCAATGTTCGGGATTAGCTCAACGACATTGGCTTTTTTGAGATGCGGAAAAGCAACTCTACTCAAGAGGTGAACCGATACATAGCCGCGACGCGAGAGGCCGCCACGTGTAGTGAAGATGGGAGATGGATCCTGATACGTGGCGATCAACTGGCCATCATTCCACTCTCTTCGATCAGAGCTAGGAGTGTGAGTGCCACCACGGCCGCAGCCGCAACCTCGGCCAGAACGGCTTCGGGGTTTCAGCCAGGAACCAAAATTAGGTGAGTCATCCTCCACCCCGGGGGGAATGTGAAAGATCTGATTATCATTCATCATCATACCCTCATCCATACCTTCAGTAGCCACGCCAGGAGATCGGTGTTGTTCATTAACCTCCATCGCAATCTCCGGGGAGACAGCGGGTCATTGAGAACAAAAACCTGGCTTCCGGGTGCTAATGAAGATGCATTTGGATTCACCGTGACCCACCCGACACAGCTGTAGCAAAAAACTGGCAGTTTTTCATAGAGAGCAATAATAAAAACCAAATTGTCACCATATTTAACCCAGGTCCCTTTTTGAAGAGGAAGATCAAGATCAATTTCCACACAGATATGGGCATATTTGGAGCGCGAAATGTTTAGAGTGTGCTCATCAATCTTTAGCACTCTCCCAAATTGAGAGGCAATGCATTCCAGAATATCCCCAAGCCAGAGTTCCATAGGAAGATGGTGGAGCTGAATCCACACTGCTGTCGTCGAGAGCTTCTCAAACGCCTGCTGAAAAGACTTTTTCCACTCAGAGATTTGGAGGATACGACCATCAATGGTCCAGGGACCATCCCAGAGAAGTTTAGCCTGCATGTTAAGAGACTCACATTTAATAAAGTAAAATCCATTCGGAAGATCAGATACTGAGAAATCGCCAAGACCCCTCCAAGCATCGGCCATAGCGAGCTTGGCTTGGTCAAGAGGGAGAGATTTGCCAAGAACTTGGCATAGAGTACAGTTTGCATCTTGTTTCGAGCGGAGTTCCATTGCTCACGGTCCAAAGAGATACAGGTCTTAATCGAAACAATACAATCTAACTTTCTTATATTCTAATTGAAATTTCTTGAATTTGAATGTAACAAATAAATATTACTTAGAACCTAAAATAAATAATTTTATACTCATGTTTGGATATATTTTCTTATTATTTAGAAATTATTTAAACTAAATTAAACTATTTATTGAAATTAGATATGGACAAATATCTTATCAAAAGGAAGACAATTTTGGAGGAATCATCTGGTGTCAACATTATTGACTCTCAACCTTATGCAAAGAAAGATTGTGTTGAATTAAATTTAGACGATCTTCCTTTAGATCCTAGATTGCGAAAAAAATTTTGGCCTATCACCCCAATGAGAGAGACAAGATTAGAACGGCTTATTTGCAAAAAGGTCCATGTAAACCTCACACACATAATTTTCTACAAAAGAAAATTGGCAATGCACTCCATCGTTTTAATCCCTTATGGTTTAAAGCTTATGGTAATTAGTTAGGCTACAGTATAGAGAAGGATGCTGCTTTTTGCTTGTGTTGATATCTTTATAGACCAGATATTGGAGAGCAAGCAAGTGGTGATTCTTTTGTTTTGGACGGGTTCACAAATTGGTAAAAGAAAGAAAGATTTGATATTCATGTTGGAGATCCTAATTAGTGCTCACAACCAAGCATGGAATAGGTGTCAAGATTTGTTAAATGAAAAGCAACATATCCAATTTTCTTGTGCAAAGTAATCCGATCAAGCATGAGAAAATTATAGAGTTCGCTTAACTGTAACACTTGATTGTAATCGGTTTATCTTATGTCAAGGTTTGGTCTTTCATGGTAAAGATGAAACAGAGAGTTCCCATAATCAAGGAAATTTTCTTGAACTTCTTAGATTTATTACTAATCACAATGAAGCTATCAAAAGTGTTGTTTCGGAGAATGCACGAGGAAATTCAAAATTAATAGCGCATGATATTCAAAAAGACATTGCCCAAGCTGCTACAATTGAAACTATTAATGCTATCATGAAAGATCTTAGTGATGGATTTTTTTCCCATTTTATTTGATGAATCTCATGATGTTTTAGTCAAAGAACAAGAAGCTATTACTTTGTGCTATGTGGATTTCAAGGGCCATGTAATTGAACATTTTCTTGGTCTAGTACATGTTAGTAACACAACCGCTTTATCACTTAAAGAAACTATTGAGTCAGTGTTCTCTAAGCATAATTTGAATATGTCAAGGGTGTGTGGGCAAGGCTATGATGGAGCAAGTAACATGCAAGGAGAATTCAATGGCCTTAAAAATTTAATCATGAAAGTAAATACATGTGTTTATTATGTCCATTGTTTTGCTCATCAACTTCAATTGGCACTTGTAGCTATGGCAAAGAATTATGTTCAAATTGCATTGCTCTTCAACATTGTCACAATTTTAGTGAATATTGTTGGGGCTTCATGTAAATGGAGAGATGTTCTTCAGGAGAAACAACTTGATAAAGTTGTGGAGGCATTACGAGTTGGTGAACTTTCTACGGGAAGAGGTTTAAATCAAGAAATGAGTCTTCAACGAGCCAGTGATACATGATGGGGTTCGCATTATGGATCTTTAATTAATTTGATCATTAGAATTAGTGCTATTATTGATGTGCTTCAAATTTTTATGGAGGATGGTACTAGCTTGGAGCAAAGAGGTGAAGCTTATGCCTTATTAGATTTGGTGCAATATTTTGACTTTGCTTTTAATTTGCATTTGATGAAAAATATTTTGAGGAATACAAATGAATTTTCAATGGCATTACAAAGAAGAGATCAAGATGTTGTGAATGCAATGGCTTTAGTTAGAGTGTCTAAGCAACGACTACAAACAAATAATAGCTGATGGATGGAAATCTGCCTCCCAACAGAGCCTAAGCACAAGTTGCAATAACAACTTTTAAATATTTCTCATCATAATTGGAACTTAGTTCTATAGCAGCCAAGTACCATAGGTAAAATTATTGATCCTTCTCACGGTAGTGCCTATAAATGTTTCAACTTCTCTCCAAGCTTCAATAGATTTGTTGTATAGCTAGATAATGTGTTCAATTGTCTCCATATGTAAACCACAAAATTTGCAAGGTAAAGAAAGTCCAATATTTTGATTATAGAGATAATCAAATGTGGAAGGTCTGTAATGGAGAAGCTTCCATAGAAATATCTCAACTATAGAGAAGCCATCCTTAATTCCCGAATTTCTCTCCACCCTTTCCAATTGTCATTTGGATTAACACTTTTTTCAACTAGTTATAGACCATTTTCACAATCTTACTATCATCTGTAGCAGGATGCCATACTCAAAACTTTGAATTACTTTTGGAAAAACTCATTTTAGAAAGTCAATTCCGATCAATTTGAGCACAAACTAGCAAATGAATGGCACTTGAATTAATGAGACTATCAGCAACAAAATCAAAACTGGAAGGTTTTCAAACGGCAACTGCATATTGAAGAAAGTGGGCTTAAAAGCAAGAGGATTTTCAAATAGCTAGGTCTTTCCAAAAATTAGCAAGAATTGGATTGCATAGTTGAGACCCAATAATTTTAGCAGTTTTGGAGATAGCTTTATAAGAATTAGAGGAATTTGGGCTAGTTTTTAGATTCCAAACATTTATAGTACCATATTTCAAGTTCCAAATCTCAACCAAGTGCTGGTCATTACCAATGAGTGTGGAAAAGACATTGTAGCCATAAGAGTAGTTCTAGCATTCCTAAGATTATAAATACCCAAGCCACCCCATCAGATTTGTCATGAGCAGTACAATTCCAAGCTATGGAGTGGACACCACATATATTGCCCCCTTTAGACCAAAAGAAATCCCTAGCTAATTTAGAAATTTTGTCTAAGACAGAATCAGGGATATCAGAAAAAGACAAAACTTAATTGGGAATTAACTAAGTATCACTGTTGATTGAATCAGTCTTGCCAACATAAGGTAAGTTGGAGTGGCTCAACACTCCCACATTTTTATACTCTTTCTATGAGAAATTGAAATTGATTAAAAGCAAGTCTAGTGGGATTTTGCAAATAGCTGTGGAGACTTTTCTATTTAACTAAGATAGAAAATCACTACAAGCAAACATGTTTTTCTGACAAATGTTTTTTTGACGACTTAAAATTGCATCACAAAACAAGGTTTTAGCGACCCTAAAAATTCTGGTTACAAATGAACAATTTTTTGCAACCAACTCAAATATGCATCGCAACAACTATAAACTTTTGTGACCAACATATAAACTAGTTGCTAAAACTATGGGCTTTTGTGACAACCAAATGGTGTCGTCACAAAAACTATAAGCTTTTGAGACCAATACATATACTCATTGCTAAAACTATGGGCTTTTGCGACAACCAAACGGCGTCGTCGCAAACACTATTAGCTTTTGCTACCAACATATATACTTGTTGTTAAAACTATGAGCTTTAGCTACAACAAAATGCTGTTGTCGCAAAGACTAAAAGTTTTTGTGACCAACATTTAAGCTCATTACTAAAACTATGGGCTTTTGTGACAACCAAATGTTGTCGTCACAAAAACTATAAGCTTTTGTGACCAACATATATACTTGTTGCTAAAACTATGGGTTTTGCGCCAGCCAAATGCAGCCGTCGTAAAAACTATTAGCTTTTACTACCAATCCAAATAATGTCACAAAAACTATAACTATTTGCTACCAAGATAGATACTCGTTGCAAACACTATAAACTTTTATAACCAACATATACTCTTAACATAAACTTTTATGCTGTGAAAAATTATTGATTTTTTCGACCAAATTGCATTTTGTTGCAAATACTTCATGCTTAAAAGTCTACTAGCAAATTTTTTTAAGATTATAAATTAATTATTTTTGGGTAATTTTTTCCTTTAGGGATATATATGTGAAAAATGATTTGATTTTATTAATAAATATTATCAACAATAATCTTTAAAAAATATGATTTATTAATAAATATTGAGAATTGAATTTTATTTTTATAATTTACACATGTTAATAAATATTATAATTTAAAAAAAAATGCTTGCTTCGAATATAAATCTCCAATTAGATATTTAACTAATAATAGGAATAATTACTTAATGAATTAAGTTAATTTGATTTAATTTAATTTATGATTAATGGTACAATAAAAAATTCAAGAAATTTATATGTATATTTAATTAAATTTATTTCAATGGTTGATATCTATATTTAATCTTTTAGCATTTTTATTGCTATTATATCTATATATACACACATATATATGTATATGTATGATGAAGAATCAATCACAAAGTGTTTTCTCAAGTTTTTATAAATGTGTATCATAATAGAATTGACTTTGTTTTGATTTCAAATAAGTTCCGGTTCGAAATTGGTGGTTCTAGTTTTGTAGCCTTGAAACTGACCAAACTACTGTCTTTAAGGTTCTAAAGTTCTAATTTCAATTCTACTTCCAAGGTAGTTCTGGTTCAATTCCAAGCGGTTCGGTTCTTGCTGATTAAATATATAAAAAATTCATTAAAATATATATTATATAATTTTTATTTAAAAATTTAAAAATGAAATTGGAATCCACCGTTCAATTTTAGTTCTAATTCAGTTTTAATTTTAGTTTTTAACTTAACTTTAATCGGAATCAACTCAAATAGTAATGGTTTTGGTTTGGTTTGGAATCAACTCTACAACAATGACACTCACTTGGAGAAATAGCACTCTGTGATCATTTTATATTTAAAATTATATATAAAAACATAAAGAGGACTTAATATTATTAAAAATCCCATTAATTAATTTTCATTTAGGTTGTAATTAATCACACTCACTTTCACACTACATCTCACAATGGTCAACACTTCCATCCCTAATCATCGTCTTCTCGCACTCACCACATCTCTTCTTCATCTTATTGCACTCACCACATCTCGTCTCCTCCGCTACTACCATTATCCTCTCATCCGTCTTCCCTTCATAAAACATCGGTCACCGCATTCGACGTTGATTTCACAATGAAACAAGCTCCTTTTCTAGGGTTTGGAAGAATCTCTGATCAGGAGAAATTTGTTCTCTTCAGCTCTGTTGTACGTCTCGAAGCTCTGATCCTTCAACTCAGTGAGCTGGTCTCGCTGCCGATTCCTTCAACCGCTCTGCCACCTCCCAAACCTTAGCTCACCAAGATAATACTTGTCTCTTCTCCCAATGTCTAGGGTTTTCTCTTTGATTGTTTGATTTCCATTATTTTTTGGTGGTTTTGTTGGTTTAAACTGATTCTCCACTGTGTTTCACTCATTTGATTATTTTATAGCATGAGATTCTTTTGTTTATGGTTTGGTTGTTGGTGCAAAGAAGCTTGGCAAGGTAAAAGATTACTTTAGTGAATTAGAAGCTGAATTGGAACAAATCATGCATGATTTTGCAAGCATGGTTATGCTTGAGTATCAATCATATTTCACCTTCAATGTTCTTTTTTTTTTTTGTTATGGTCAAGGGATTTAGTTATAACTCCATGCTATGTTTGATGTTTGTATTCCTCAGTAAACTGTGCCTTTGGAATCTGGATTAAAGAAATAAACACTTACGCTATTATTTGAAGCGCAATAAAAGGGTCCCTTTTTTGTTTAAAGAGTGTTTGGATGGTGATTGCCATCAACTGTGATGATTTTATTTAAAGAAATATAGATGTATATATATATATATATATATGATTGAATTCTGAAACTGATGGATAATTAAATTAAAGAAAATGCAGGATAGAAGTATATTTCTTTTACAACATTTTAATATTTTTTTTTCTTTAATGTTTTGTTTTTTCCCCTTGAAAAGTGCAAACAATGACGTTCATTCAAAGGCGACTATTTTCTATTTTGCTGGGATGACATTTGTTTAATTTTGACTGGATATATTTTTTAGTGGTTTTCCTACTGCATGAAATGACTTCATTTTACAATCCTTCAGAAGAGGATTGCACTAAAAAGTTTGCAGATTGGATTGATTGATTTCTATGTGTGTGTGTGAGCCTATGACCATTTCCTATTTGACTGGATATATTTGAGTCTACAACCTATTATCAAAAGAAATCTTTTAGAAGGGGCTCATGATGGAAGTATTTCATTATGTTTCCCAGAGATTCATAGCTTTCCAATGATTGAGGTTTATATGCATTTCAATGCCAATGACCACTCTGTTTGCTCTAAAATAGGGTAACACTACCATATTTTTTATACGATGGATGGAGAAGAGAATTAGCAAATAAAAGTTGCAAGTTCCTTTTGCCTTTCATGAATAATGCTTAGACTTATTTATCCTGTCTCATGCCTAGTTCTCTTATCTACATGTTTGCTATGCTTTTAATGTAGTTTTTATTGTCCATAATATACGTCACACAATTTGTGGATTTGTTTGTTGTTGTCATCAGTATCATTCTTGTATGCTTACACTTATCCTTTTTTCCAGTTTTTTCTGTTTTCAAATATTCAGTTATCTATTTTTTTATTATTCTTTTTTAATATTTTTGGGAGTGGTAACTAAGAAGTGTATTAGTGTTTTTGGTTTTAAATTAAAACATAACATTTTTTGGTTGCTGGTTGAATGAGAGGGTCGGGTTTTGGTGGTTGAAATTTGCACAGGAGGAAAAACATAAATGGGTCTATGTAGTTGTGGTTTAATTAAATATTAATTAAAAGTGAATATTATAATATTAAACTATGTTTTTGGTAATGACTGATGTTTGTTAATTATCAAGTTTTATAATTAATTATCAATTCCAACTGTTTAAACAAGTAAATTTTGCAAAATAGATTGGTGGCATGAACTTGGTTAAGTGTATGGATAGCTTTCATGGATAAGTAGGTGGGGATAAAAGAGTAGCTTTTTCATGTTTAGTCATGGTCATATGGGATAAAGTTTTATAATTAAGTATCAATTACAACTGTTTAAATAAGTAAATTTTGCAAGATAGATTGGTGGCATGAACTTGGTTAAGTGTATGGATAGCTTTCATGGATAAGTAGGTGGGGATAAAGGAGTAACTTTTTCAAGTTTAGTCATGGTCGTATGGGCATGTAGAATCATGCAATCATGCGTTAGCCCTCCAACCTATGATAAATTTGGTATTATTTTACATCTTAACTCTATAAAAATTAAAATTTTACATTGCTTTGTATATATGAAGGTTATGTTAAAAGATTTAAAAATTGTATAAAATCCTTTGCTATTTGAATTGTCATGAATATGATCACTGAGTTCTTTTTTGAAGTCTATTTTATCCGTAGTTGTTGTTGTTTGTTGGCACAGTGCATCACTTTGTTCTGTAAAATTCTAAACTAAGGCTTAGGTTTTGCTTCTTGATGTTGATTGAGTTTATATATATATATATATATATGAATCTCCATCATACCTCTGGGTTTTTAGGTTGCATATTTCCATTGCACAGCATGTTTTCTAAGAGATATTAGTTCTATATATGCATGTGAAATAGAAATGAATTTAGATTAAGGATAAATGTTTAAGGTTTCTAATGTGGTGGGGTTATTTGTATATATATATATATATATAATAGTGCATGTATCCCATAAAATGCATATTTATTTGCATGTCTCAGCAAAATAGCAATATTCTTATACACAAATGTGAATCCTCAACTTGCCTTGATCCATATTGCAAGTTGATGTTATTATTATTATTATTGTTGTTGTTGTTGTTGTTGTTGTTGTTGTTGTTGTTGTTTCTCTTCTCATTAACCTTGAAATATGAGTTAAATAGTTTACTGTTGCCTTTGAGACTAATAATAAATGTCAATCTTCAAACAACTATAGCTATTTGAAAAAAATATATCGAAGGAAGTAGTAACTAAGTATAATATTTCA
>NW_024088262.1:0-23638 GCF_009730915.1 Dioscorea cayenensis subsp. rotundata
CCCTTTGTACAAGAAGAGAAGGGAAAGAGAAAGAGCAATAAAGAAGAGGGAAGAAAAGAAGAGGTGAATTTTGAAGGGTTTTTGGTAAATTTTCTGGCTCTCTATTCTTATTACTATCTTTGCATTTATATAATATTCTTAACACGTTATTAGCACGAACTTGCTCATATGGTTTTAATTTTCCTTGCCTCATCTAATATATATCTTATATGTGGAATCTATTTTTAATACTGAAAGAAGGGAGGTACGGCAGGTAAGAATAATACTGCTAGCAAACCATACATTTTATTTAATTCATAAACCATACATATATAGGATTTTCTTAGAAGCATACATAAATAACATACAGTACAAATGTCACTGAGGCTAACAATACTAGTACATCTAAAATAAACATGAAAAACAATAATATTAATATTACAATGAGTTTTTCCATCAAATCCAAATCATATAGCATGGTCTTCCCCAAGTTTGCCGTGGCGATCCTCCGATCCAAGCAATAGTTGACAAAATCAGGTAAAACCTTTTTCTCTTCTCCGTCGGCCCTTCTCTCTCCTCTGCCGGACCCTTCGATTTTCTCTGTCGGCTGGCTTTTCTCTGTCAACCCCTATTCTCTTCTCTACCTTATTTTTCTTTCTTCTTCCCTCTTAACTTATACTCACTTTCAAACAAAACTTTATTCCCAATGCTGCAATAATTGTAGCATTTGAACAATACCGTATATGAATAGTACCATATATGAATAGTACCATATGTATATACAGTATCGTATATGAGATTTATATTTTATTATGTACACTCTATTCTAATTACCTGCTATATTATTATTTTGAAGAAAATGGCAAATATCACAAAAAGAGAATTCGAGGCCCTTTAAATCTCAGGGAGCAATTATATATCCTAGAGCTTCGATATCAAGCTCCATTTGAAAGCAAGGAACCTGAGCAAAACTATTGAAGCTAAAAACAATGAGCCTAATGATAATAAGGCGAAAGCCTTAATATTTATAAGACATCATATTGATGATGGCCTAAATAATGAATATTTGACCATTGAGGATCCACAGGAATTGTGGTTATCCCTGAGGGAACGATTTGAACATCTCAGAATGGTCTACTTGCCCAAAGCACGTAATGATTGGTCAAGGCTCAGGTTTCAAGACTTTAAAAACGTGCAAGAATATAATTCTGAGCTATTTAAAATTGTTTCAGTGCTACATCTCTATGGAGAAATAGTGACGGAAGGTATAATGCTTGAGAAAACATTTACAACATTTCACGCACAAAATGTTAAATTACAACAACAATATAGAGAAAAGAATTTTACAAAATTTTCTGAATTAATTTCTTGTCTCCTTGTGGCGAAGCAAAACAATGAATTGTTAATGTAGAATCATCAATCTTGACCATCTGGATCAGCACCACTTGCAAACTTTAATTTTGGCTAAAGAAGATAGCATGGTCGCGGTATTGGTTTTAAAAACCATGGTAGACAAGGATATTATGGTGGTCGAGGATGACACGGTCGTGATGGGGGCCGAAATAATATCGGACCACGCGATAGCAAAATTGATGTACATCAACAAAAGCAACAAAGCCACAAGATGGGGTCGGAGACAAAGAAGGATACCTGCTATCGTTGTGGCCTGGAAGGCCATTGGTCCAGAATTTGCAGGACCTCTAAACATTTTATCCATCTTTAACAAGAATCACTTAAAAACAAGAAAGGTAAGATATTGAGACAAATTTTGCTGACAACCCTATAGTTGATCCAATTGAGAATAATTCTATAAATAATTTAAATGTAATTGAAAATAAATATTTAGATATATCAGATTTTCTTATAGACTAATTTGTAATATGTCTTTATGTTTTATTAAATTATGTTTTTCTTTTGTTTTGTTAGAATATGGCTGATGATGAATGCATTATTGATTGCGGGACAACACATACTATTTTGACAAGAAAAATATATTTTATATCCTTATCAATGAGAAAGCCATGTATAGCCACAATAGGAGGGTCATCAGACCTGGTTGAAGGTTCTGGAGAAGCAGCATTGATGTTGCCAAATGGGACATCCTTGTAGATGAAAAATGCTCTATATTCCCCTAAGTCTAAGAGGAACCTTTTAAGCTTTAAAGATATACGTCTCAATGGGTATCATTTAGAGACGGTTGATAAGGAAGGAAAAGAATACCTTTATATTACACAAATTATTTCATGCCAAAAACGTGTACTTGAAAGCTTTTCTTGTATATCCTCAGGATTATATTTTACACGTATTAAAGTGATGGAATTGTATACGGTATTAACCTAGAAGGTTAATGACATAGAAATATTTAAAATATGGCATGAAAGACTTGGACATCCGGGTGCTATTATGTTGCGCTGGATTATTACTAGTTCTCATGGACACCCACTGAAGGATTATAAAATCCTAACACATAATGAATATGCATGTTCAGCATGCTCAATGGGAAAGCTAATAACCAGACCTTCTATAACTACGGTGAGTGGTGAATCTCCTAAATTTTTAGAAAGAATATAAGGAGACATATGTGGACCAATACATCCATCATGTGGACCATTTAGGTATTTCATGGTTTTAATCGATGCATCGACTAGATGGTCCCATGTTTCACTTCTATCTACAAGGAATGTAGCATTTGCAAGGTTATAAGCACAAATTATCAGGCTTAAAGCACAATTTCCAGATTATCCCATAAAGACAATTCGTCTTGATAATGCTGGTGACTTTTCATCAAAATCATTTTATGATTATTGTATGGCAGTTGGAATACATGTTGAGCATCCAATAGCTCATGCACATACCTAAAATGGGTTGGCAGAGTCATTAATTAGAAGACTTTAGACTATTGCCCGTCCAATGTTATTAAGGACGAAACTGCCTACAAGTGCGTGGGGTCATGCTATTTTGCATGCTGCAGCTTTAATACAGATTCGGGCCACCGCATATAATTCATATTCACCACACCAACTTGTTATGGGTAAAGAGCCTGATATTTCATATATAAGAATATTTGGTTGTGCAGTATATGTGCCAATACCACCACCAAATCTTACAAAAATGGGTCCACAATGCAGACTTGGTATATATGTTGGTTATGATTCCCCTTCAATTATAAGATATTTAGAACCATTAACAAGGGATGTATTTGTTGCAAGATTTGCATATTGTCATTTTGATGAATCTGTCTTCCCTTCATTAGGGGAGAAATGATTACTCAAAATGAAGTAAAAGAAATTGATTGGAATGCATCACAATTACATACATATGATCCTCACACCAATGAATGTGAACTTGAAGTTCAAAGGATTATTAAATTGCAAAATATTGCAAATGAAATACCTGATGCATTCACTGATACTAAAATGGTAACCAAATCATATATACCAGCTGCAAATGCTCCTTCAATAATTGAGATTCCTAAGAATCCATTGAAAGAAAATGAAGTAGAAAATCAACCATGACAAAAACGTGGAAGACCAATTGGCGCCAAAGATTCAGCTCCTAGAAAAAGGAAGCAGAAAAATAAAGAGAAAGATCTCCTATGTAAAAGGGGAGAGGAAATTATAAAACCCTCAGAACAAGTTAATGAAGAATCAATGGAGAATGATATTTCTGAAAATATTGAAAATTCAATTTGCTATGTAGATGATGGTCAAAGATTGAATCGGCATTATACCGAAATAAATGATATATTCATCTACAATGTGGCTACAAAAATAGAAATAAATACTGATAATGATCCAAAGCCACGATCTATTGAAGAATGTCGACAAAAAAATGATTGGGCAAAATAGAAAGAAGCTATCTAGGCTGAGCTAAATTCCCTATCAAAACGTGAGGTGTTTTGGCCGATAATGCCAACACCAGAAGGGATAAAACCAGTCGGTTATAAATGGGTGTTCGTGAGAAAAAGAAATGAAAATAATCAAATTATGAGATACAAAGCAAGACTAGTTGCTTAAGGTTTTTCTCAAATACCTGGTATTGATTATGAAGAAACATATTCTCCTGTAATAGATGGAATTACTTTCCGATTTTTAATTGCCATGGTAGCAAGTAATAAATTAGATATGCGATTAATGGATGTTGTCACAAAGACATACTCAGCATGGATTACTTGAAAAATGACATATATATGAACATCTCTCAAGGATATAAAATAACTGGACATTACAAATCAACAACATTTATACTCTATAAAATTGCGGAGATCTCTATGGATTAAAAACAATGCAGACGGATGTGGTATAAACCCTGTCTTAGTGAATATTTTATAAAAAGAAGGGTACCAAAATGATAGTATATGTCCATGTGTGTTTATTAAAAAGTTTTACTAACGGTTTTTGTTGTGATAGCAGTATATGTGGATGATTTAAATCTTGTAGGCACTCCCTTCCGAAAATTGCAATTGCAGCATCATATCTGAGAAAAGAATTTGAAATGAAAGATCTGGGAAAGACCAAATTCTGTCTAGGTATACAAATCGAGCACTTATCCTCAGGAATATTTTCTCATCAATCAACCTATATAGAAAAGGTGCTGAAGAGATTCAATATGGATAAGGCTTATCCACTGAGTACGCCAATGGTTATCCGGACTCTTGATGTTCAGAAAGATCCATTTTGTCCACCTGAAGAAGGAGAAATCATTCTTGGTCAAGAAACTTCATATCTAAGTGCAATTGGTGCATTAATGTACCTTACAAATAATACAAGAAAAGATATAGCTTTTGCAGTAAATCTTCTAGCAAGATATAGCTCTACACCGACACGAAGACACTAGAAATTAGTAAAAGATGTGCTACGTTATTTACGGGGAACTACAGATCTGGGCTTATTCTATCCACAAGAATATTCATCCAACCTCACAGGCTTTGCTAATGCTGGGTATCTGTCTAATCCTCACAAAGGGCGATCTCAGACTGGATACATATTTTCTTACAACGGTACAGCTATCTCATGGCGTTCCACAAAACAAACTCTTACAGCTAATTCATCAAATCATGCTGAAATTCTAGCTCTCCATGAAGCAAGTCGTGAATGCCAATGGTTACAATCTATGATTGGGCATATACAGTCATCATGTAAATTACCATCAGTAACAACAAATGCTACAGTAATTTATGAAGACAACAGTGCTTGTATTTCTCAAATACAAGGAGGTTATATTAAAGGTGACAAAACGAAGCATATATCACAAAATTTTTTCTACACTCATGATCTCCTGAAAGAAGGCGTTTAAGAAGTTCAAAAGATTCAATCTAATGAAATCAAGCTGATTTATTCACAAAATCACTTCCTAAGTGCATTCACCAAAGACTTATACACAAAATCGGTATGAGAAGACTTAAGGATGCAAGTACTTCTGATATAAGTTAGAGGTTATTTATTTGAGGGGGAGACTGTACTCTTTTTCCTTAGCTAGGTTTTTATCCCAGTGAGATTTTCCTAGCAAGGTTTTAACGAGGCATATCCTGTAGCAAATCACTGTAGTAAACGGCATTACTGCAGCAACAATCTAGGAAACACTGTAGCAGCCGCCGGTACTGTTACTATTCCACCTACTAGGGTATTTTGGACAGTCGGATCAAATTGATCCTAGCCGTTCATTCAACCCTTGTAACCCTATAAATACTCCCATTCATTTGTATATTTTGTATAAGAAGAGAAGGAAAAGAGAAAGAGAAATAAAGAAGAGGTGAATTTTAAAGGGGTTTTGGTAAATTTTCTGGCTCTCTATTCTTATTACTATCTTTGCATTTATATAATATTCTTAACATATATATATATATATATATATATATATATATATATATATATATATATTTTACAATATAGATAAGCTACCACACACCTCTTTTATTTTTAAAATCTCAATTGTACATAAAAAGAGAGTTGAACTTGTGTCAAATGCCTTGTGTTAAAGATTAAGGCTCATTAAACCGGGATGTTATAATATAAAAATAAAAAAGAAAAGGGGTCAAAAGTTGATGGCTGTAGTTGGTGAAGCTTTACTTGTAAGCAAGAAGGTGAAGCTCTCATTGACATGAAAGGAAAGAAAGTGAGTGAGAGTAAAGAGAAGAGGGAAGAAAAAATTATAAAGGAGTTGGTGTTTCTTCAAGTATTTGAGAGATTAGTTTTTTTTTTATTATTATTAGAAAGATTGTAACTTCTAATTTTTCCACTTTCGTAAAATTCTTTTATCTTTACTATTGGGTTTTTTTCTAATTTATTTAGGGGGGTTTCATGTGAAAATCTATGTGTTTTATTTTCAATATTATTTATAATTTCATTTGTTGTGACCTACTCTATTCGGTCTTATATTTTCCAACCAGATGTATCATAGTTAGGTTTGGGTGTGAATATCTACTTATTATATGCTCTGTAGTTGCCACTATAAGTGGATCCTCCATATTAAGAAATAAGTTAGATTATTATACACCCTTTTGAAAGAACTAGTTATTGCTCTCAAAACAAGCGTAATAGAGGTAATGTCGATAATATACAAAATTGAAAAAAAAAATTCAACAGGAGTAATTTCTCACTATGGAAGCTGAAAATGAAAACAATTATGAAAAAGGATAATTGCTTAGTGACCATAAGTGAAAGGTGATTAGTTGAGGAAAAAAATGAAAAGTAGAATGAGATGGCTGGAACACCATTGCAAATCTTCATCTGATGGAGTATTATCAAGCATAGAGGAGGAAAAGACATTAAAGGAGATTTAGTATCGACTCACTAAGTTGTTCGAAGCCAAGTTACTCCACAAAAAGTTTTTTTCTTAAGAAGAAACTCTTTATTTTGCGTGGCAAAATCCACTTTAGTAATGGAGCAACTGAACACCTTGAATGCTCTATTTTCCTAACTCACATCATTGGGACACAAAATACAATTACGGGAACATGCAGACCTTCTACTCCAAAGTTTACTAGATTTATATGATCAACTTATTATTAACTTAACAAACAAAATACCTATGGACATTCAAGTCTTCAATGATATTGTAGTTGATAGTATGGAGGAAGAAAGTCAACGTAAGAAAAAAGAAAATAGATTGACAAGTTTGCAACAAGTGAAGGCCATAATTGTGATGAGAGGAAGGGCCCAAGTGGGGCACAGCTCCAAATCAAGGAGTAAGAAGAATGCCAAGTGATGTAATTATGGCAAGAAAAGTTATCTAAAGAAGGATTGTTGGAATCTAGATAAGAAAGATTCCAATCCTCAAGGAAATATTGCAAACATTTCAAATGATGGAGATGTCATGGTGTGTAAAGCAACAACTACCACAGGGAAAATATTTGCTGATGTGGCTTCTTAATTTAGCAGATACTTGCAATATTCCCTCCCGAAGACAAAGGTTCTATCACTATAAAACAATCTCTAGGAGATCTATATATATTTGCAAGATCAAGCCTTGAAAATCATTAGGAATGGTGCCATCAAGTTGAAGATGTATGATGGCACAATTCGGATTATTTAAGAAGTCCGGCATGTGAAGTGCCTAAAGAAGAGCATGTTGTCTATGGGGCAACTCAATAATCTTAGATGCAACATTGAAGTTCAAAACAAGATCATGAAAGTTATTAGATAAGATAGCTGCAAATCTATACATGCTAAAAGGAGAGATTTTGCAAGAATGAGAAGCATCAGTTTCCACAAGTAGTCTATGTCAAAAATGTGTAATGACATGGCACAAGAAACTTAGACATATGTCTACGCAAGGAATGAAGATTCTTGTAGAGAAAAATCTACTTTGAGGTCTTACAAAAGGTACACTACCCTTTTGTTAGAATTTTTATTGTGAGTAAGCAGCATCAACTGAAGTTCAACATATCTAATTTTAGAAGCAATGCAATTCTAGAAGCGCTTCACTCTGATGTATGGCAAGCACTGGTTACATCCCTGGGAGGAGCAAATTACTCAGTGTTAATTATTAATGACTATTTTAAAAGGTGTTGGGTGTATCTAATCAAGAGGAAAGTAAACATGTTTCCAGATTTCAAATTTTACAAAACACAAGTGAAACTTAAATATGGAGAGAAAATCAAGTGCCTAAGGATAGATAATGGAGGAGAATACACTGGTAAAGAATTTGATGAATCCTGCAAGCAAGAAGTCATCAAAAGATAATTCATTACATCGTATACTCCTCAACAAAATAGAGTGGTAGAATGGATGAATTGACTTTGTTTAAAAGAACAAGAACAATGATGGGAGCTACAAACCTAGACAACAAATTCTTGGTAGAAGCAATTAATATAGTTTATTATGCGGGAAATCAGGCTCCATCAACTGTAATTAAGTTGAAAATACCAATAGAGATGTGGATTGATAAACCAGTAAATAATTCAACCCTCCTTATATTTGGAAATCATGTGTACATGATGTATAATGCACAAGAAACTACAAAACTTGATCCAAAATCTAGGAAATGTTTAATCTTGGGATATGTTAAAGGAGTAAATGGGAACCGCCTATGGGATCCCACTGCCCACAAGGTTGTCATCAGTAGGGATGTTATCTTTATATAAGACAAAGAACAAGAGTAATGAGTACATTTTATATAGATATCCCTTTTCATGTATTTATCTTGTCTGTAACCATTTATTTGTTGTGATTCGATGCTACTATAGGTATTATTGTATAATTGTGTAGATAACATGTCCCTGTGCAAAAGAATAGGATTCAGCATAATCACAGTGTGAAAAAGGTCAAAACACAGTGTTACAGGAGAAGCACAGTCTGAGCACGACCGTGCTCCTACCCCTGATTATCCCAGGCGAATTCTACATCAGGCTAAGCATAGGTATTGTAGCAACAAAATGTAGTTGAATGCTGTAGCAATTCACTATATTACAAGTCTGGAGAAAAGCACGGTTTGTGTGCTAATTACATGACTGTGCTTTGTTGAGAAACAGGGGCGTGCTTATGCTGAATTTCTACGATTCTTTTGCCCAGACTTTCCCAAAATTTTCAAGGGGAGAAGCACCCCCTAAGCACGACCGTGCTCACACCGAAAATCACTTTTTAAGCCCAGATTTATTTCATTTAGCGGGATATTCTCTTCATCTCTCCTTCCTTCTTCTTAGGGGCAGCTACTAAGCTCTTCCCCTTCACTTTTCTGGGGCCAGAGTGGAGCTACGGTGCATGATCAAGAGTGGAGCAGGGCTAAGCCAGCGGGACTTCATCGGAGCACCATCGGAGTGTTTGAGAAGCAAAGAGGGGAGTCTTTCATGGCTTCTTCATCTTCTGTTTTCCTTAGCTTTGTAATGATTTGTATAACTATGAGGGGCTAGCCACTCTCTAGTGCCCTGGTCCTATGAACTTGGATGTTTGTGTGTTATGTTGATTTACTTGCTTTTAATATGTCTATAGAGTTTTATTGGTTTCTTCTATTTAATCATGTGTTTACATAACTTGAAGTGTTTGATTTGCACAGTTGCTTAGGTAATCTAGTTATCTTAGCAAAACTTGGTGTATTTGAGAACTATAGATGCAACATTACTCTTGAGCACACACAAGAACCTTAGGATGCACCTGGTAGGTATTAGAAGCAAGTCCATTGCACATTTCTCCAAAGAATTAGTCCGGGGCACTGCTCTATCTCTGTGTATCTCACCTAGTTCCATTCTAGTCCTTACCTGTCATCTTTCCTCCCCTTTAGGATCAAGTTGTAACCTTTTTTATCAACCATCATTAATCGGTTAGACATTAAAAGATCAATTAGTACTTTAAGTCCAGTTCCTGTGGTTCGACAACCCTACCCCTCACGGGGCACCACTGTATTACTTGTGTGCGACCTGTGCACTTGCGGAGAGCACATCAAAGAGCAAATAGATGGTGATAGTACTTTAGAAGAGAACATAGAGACTACAACAGTATAGGTGGAAAAGGAAGTTGAAGCTACATCAGAGCATAATGTATGATAAGTGCTAGAAAGTTCATATTTTCTATATCATTTAGACTGCATTCGTTATGGAATTTGACATGTTTAGCACCTAACTAGTATAAAATATCATTCTTTTGTTCACCACGACCTTTATTTCTTGTTTAGAAAAAAAGAAGCGAATTCAGGGGCTTTTTGAAGCAAAATTCGCTAAGTTGCTGAATTAGAGCTTCACCATGGCTTACAATGGCCATTGTGATATCTCACTACGACCGTTGTCTATACTCACTACTGTCATTATCAAGTCATGGGAGCATGGAAGCAACATATAAGCCACAACGGCCTCACAAAGACCATTGTGAAAACCCATCATGCCAGTGATTTTCCCACATAACGCCCAAAGGCCATGCCAGGATGTGACTTGGAGCTCAAGTAATAACTTACTCATCACAGGCATCACCACACCCGTGGTGAAGTCGTGACAGACTCAATTTTATAAATACCTTAGTTTTCTTTAAATACGGGGAGATTCTTTTGCCGAATAAGGTAGGGTGGCTGGAGTTCTGGAAATCTGAGTGGCTGGAGAAGGCTTTCAAGCATATTTTAGTATATTCAGGTGAGTTTCTCAAGGGTAATTCAATGAGCATCATTAGAGGAGGGTGCACGAAGAGATTCAAAGCCATCTTGTTAATCTTGGGATCCTCTCAACCTCAACCTTCAAAGATCCATTGGAAGGAGTTAGTCTACGATTTATTTTGACATATTTTCCTATGGACGATTGATATTAATTGGTTTATATTCTTTTACATCCATTTGAAGACCCAAATTCAAGAGAAATTGTATGTCTAGGTATTCTAATTATTGTTTGTGAACCTTGATTGATATATTCAATAAAATCTTTCTGGTTTTCATAAATCATTGTATGCTTGCTTAATGATAAGCTGATGTGGATGAGGAAGATATGTTCCCACATTAGAAGACCCATGCCATGATAGATCTATGCATTTCTAAGATGTTAGGTTTTGCTAGATCTTTGGATTAGAGATTGATGGCACTTTAGGCTTAGGGTTTGGTTTGTCCCTTCTAGATAAATTCTCGTACTTAAGGCAAACGTATTAGGCTGGGGTAGGAAGGGATTCCACCTTAAGTTCCTAGTGATTTAGACCTAATTGCCAAGAGATTGGAACTAGTTGACCTTCAAATTCCTCCGGTCCAATTCTAGAATACGATTATCATACTCAACACCTATCATAAATATTAATCAAGATAACTATCATAAAACCACCCAAGCTTCTTCCAATTGTGCTTAACGATTCTCCAATTGTATTGTGTAATAAATTATAGAAGTAGACTAAAGTAATAATGTAAATTTTGAGTGTATTGATTAAGTGGAAAGAAAGTAATAAGAGCCTCTCACCGTTCCTAGGAAAGTATGACCCTCCTACTCACCCACGAGGTATTACTTGACGATCCGTGTACTTGCGATATTCATAGACTTTGATATTATTTGCATATTTAACTCACACACATCACACATCTGTCAAGGTATAAGAGCCTGTTGAATTTGAAGTCCTAGAAGGTCAACTCATACAAGAAAAACATTAAGTTGGCATTCAGACTGTATTATAGAGGCAATATTGCATACTGTCTTTTGATTGAGGATAGAGAGCTATCAACTCTTTAAGAAAAATTGAGTAGTTTGGATGTATCTCAGTGGATGACAGTAATGCAAGAAGGAATTAAAGCCCTTTATAAAAATAAAACATGAGATCTGGTGTCACTATCGCCTAGTAGGATGTGTCAATTGGCAATAAATGGGTCTACAAGATCAAGCACAATGGTGATGATCAAGTGGATCGATACAGAGCTAGATTGATGGTGAAATAATATGCTTAGAAAGAGGGGATCGACTTCAATGAAATATTTTCACCAATAGTCCCACTCACAATAGTTGAGGTAGTCTTAGTGATGCGTGCTATATTCAACCTGCAAATTAAATAGTTAGATGTAAAAATTGCATTTCTTCATGGAGATCTTGAAGAAGAGATTTACATGCTCCAATCAGAAGGATTTAAAGAAAATGGAAAGGAGAATTTGTTTCGTAGGTTGAATTGGTTCCTTCATCATGAGCCTTGGATATAATAGATTTAATGCTGACCCTTGTGCAAGATGATTTTGTCTTTTTCCTATTGTATGTGAATGACATGTTGGTAGTAGGTCCCAACAAAGATCATATCTAGGAGTTAAATACACGACTGGTTAGGGAATTTGAAATGAAGGACTTACAACTAGCAAACAAGATTCTAAGGTTGCAAATTTACCAAGACAAAAATAACAATAAGGTTTGGGCTTCTTAGAAGAATTATCCGAAGAAGATCTTGTGATGTTTCAACATGTAAGACTGTAAGCTAATTTCTACCCAATATTTTGTTAATTTCAAGTTATCCTTAAGTATATGTGTCCTAGCAGTGAAGAAGAGAGGATGGAGAAGTCTCAAGTACTGTATACATTAGCAATGGGAAGCCTAATATCTGCCATGATTTGTAAAAGACCAGATAATGCACATATAGTGGGAGTGGTAAGTTAGCACATAGAAAATCTTGGTCGAGAGCATTAGAATGTTAAAAGGATTCTTAGATATATAAAAGAAACCTCAGATGTTGCATTATATTATAAGGGATTAGGCTTTATTGTTATTAGATATGTTGATGCTGATTATGCAGGTGATCTTTACAAAAGCAAATCCACCACATGATATGCGTACACTTGTTGGAGGAGCTATGGACTATGTTTCAAAATTTCAATTAGTTATGTCTATGTTAATGACTAAAGCAGAATATTCGACAGTCATACAAACCAACAAAGAAGTAGTGCTGTTAAAGTTAAAGTTGGAGGAACTCGGCCACATACAAGAGAATGTTATTCTAGAGTGCCTTGCATCTTGCTTGAAATCGAGAATTTCATTCAAAGACAAAACATATTAAAGTTCAGTACCATTTTGTTCATGAGAAGTGGAAGAAGGAATTGTGGATATACAAAAGATTTACACTAAAGACAACCTAGCGAACTTCATGAATAAGGGAATCAATCCTGACAAGTTCATATGTTGTTGATCCTCCCGTGGCCTAACAGAGACATAAGTAACATCGAGTGGCAAGGAAGAAAGAAAAGTGTGAAGATATAATTGATTTGAAATCAAATTCTTAAGAGGGAGAATTGTCTAGAATTGTGCTTCACCAACTCTCACCAAACTAGATGCCTATAAAATAAAAATAAAAAAGAAAGGGGCTTAAAAAAATTGATAGCTATGGTTGGTGAAGCTTTGTTTATAAACACGCAAGAAAATGAAGTTCTCATTAACAACAAAGAAAAGAAAATGAGAGTGAGAGGAAAGAAAAGAGGGAAGAAAAATTATCAGGGATTTGGTGTTTCTCTAGTATAAGAGAGAGCAGTTATTTTTTTCTTTGTTATTAGAGAGATTGTAACTCTTAATTTTTTTCATTCTAGTTTTTAAAAGTTTTTTCACTTAAAATCTATTTTATGTCAGTAGGTTTTTTCCTAATTTATTTAAGGGGCTTTTCACATAAAATCTATGTGCTTTTTATTTTTAGTATTATTTTTAATTTCTTGTAGTGTGACCATGTTCTATCTTGTTCTACATTTCTCAACACCTTAATCGCTCGTGATGGTGGGTTATAATACAAATTAACATTCACAATAAGAAAGTACTTCTCTTGTTGCTTTAAATAACAGTCTTATTCATCTTAATCGTGAAAAAAAAAAAACAACTCAAAAAGTCAAAAATATGATTTCATTAAGTCCGTCTATTGTGATAACCACGACACTTGTTTATGCTTGCTAGACGTATTCAAAGTTGTTCCTATTTTTATCTTGATTTTTCTCAAAAACCTCATTTGTTAATTTTTCCCCATAACACATATAGAAATAAATATGAGAAGTGTATGAAATTCGTTGAATAGTTTAAACAACCAACATGATCTCATGCAGAACTGTTTTCTTTGAATAATAGACTGACATGCGCCCTTTTTATGAATATAAACAGAATAAACAAGATCGAAACCCGGATGTACGATGATATATGAAAGATGAGAATAGTATAGGAATCCCGGGTGAACAGTGTATGAACAAAGTATGGGAGGGAATGCGATCTGCTGGGGAGAGATTTGAACCCATGACCTCTCCCTTATATTTTGATGTCATACCATTGGGCTATCCAATGGTTGACAGCAGGAACTGTTTTTGGTTTGCGAATAACTTCCTCATATAACTTCCTCAAAGGTACCCTTCAAGGTTTTTTATAAAATTTAATGATCTTGATAAATATGATAAAAGAATAAATTTATTTTATATTAACAAAAAATATTATTAATTAAAATAAATATTAAAATATTAAATTTGATAAGTATTAATTTTGAAGTCAAAATTAATTTAGTCAAACTCGAACAAAAAACATACTTTTCCAAATTAACCATTTAAAAAAATGCATAAGAAGCTAAATTTGTGCATGGGGGAGGATTTCCCTGGGGAAAAAAAAATCGGATAGGTCACCGTACGATGACTTTTTCACTTTAGGTATAGGATTTCAATTTGTATCTTTTTAGTCACCTACCACCAATTACATTTCACCATGGGGTATCTATGGGATTCCAGCAAAACTAGTCTAATATGGCCGCTGGAATGACATGTCGATTATGAGATGTCACTCATTAATCCCAACTGTACACGACATGTCATGCCAAGCCACACCATACCCTTATTTTTTCCACGTCAGCCTCCACATCAACGATCTCTTCCTCAGCTTCTCTATCCCTTCACGAAGCCCTTATCCCGAGCAAACAAGAAGTCTCTTTCTTTGTATGAAAGAGTGGCTAGTCGAGAGAGTTTGCTTGTTTGAAGTTGATGACCATGGATAGCTTCTCGTGTTGGAAGGATTAATCCAAAAAGGGCAACATCTTTGGATCCTTGGTCTTTTATGGAATGAAGGCAACCGATGACATTCAACACCTTTTAATGTATTTCCCCACGGTGGATCATTGGTGTTGTTATTCCTTTAGCATTTGTGAGCTTTTGGGAAACCTATTTTTATTTTTTTCAGGAGATGCCATGAGGATGTGGGAAATTTGTTTTGAGTTAAATGTTAATTTGATTTTTTTTTGAGTAAAATATTGCTAAAGTTTTAATTCATGGATCAACGTCTCACATCATAGATCAATCTAGAGTTTGAGTGCCTTAATGTAACAAATTTCAATTTTTTCAATTGATGTCCTATTTCATACAAGAAGTTGGAAATCAAATTTTTTTTTTTTTTATGAATAATAGACGACAAGCGCCATTTTTTATGAATATAAACAGTACTAAACAGTACTAGAACCCGGATGTACAGTATATGTACAGTATGAGAATAATATATGAATCCTGGGTGAACAGTGTATGAACAGTACGGAGAACAATACTGTTGGGGGAGAAATTTGAACCCATGACCTCCCCCTTACACTTTAATGTCATACCATTGGGCTATTCAATGGTTGACAGTTGGAAATCAAGTTGGACTTTGTTACTTGACTTTGTAAATTGTATATTGCATTAACATGTGTATTGAATATGCAGTGTTTGTATATTTGAAAGAACATTTTTTTTTGTTGCATTTTATTTTATTTTTTATTTTTTTTCATGCCCAAAATCCTTTATGATTTTTCCAGGTATAATGAATGTGGTATGATCCATTTTGTGTAGCATTACTCCAACTCATAAGCAAGCTCTGTATAATGAACAAACTAGCTCTCTAGGATAACTCCAAAAAGCATTGCAATTAATTTTTAGTACCTACTCCAAATTAGCTCTGCAAGTGGAAGAAAACATAATACAATGAGTTTTCAAACAACCTTTGTAACTAGAAGAAAACACAATAAAATAAAATTACCTTTCACAGAATGATAAGGTCAAAATAAATACAATTCATTTGCATATCAAATTGTTGATCACAAGAGAATCTTTACCCCACACATTTAATTTATTTTTTTTTTTGCAAAGGCCAGTGTGTCACATGTGAAACACACCACTTATACCAAATAAATAAATAAATAAATAAAAAGAAAACACAACAAGGGCAATCTAAAGTTCACTGTACTTCAAAATTTAAGCCCTATACCCCAAACAAATGAACATCAGGCCACATGTTTAGAGTAAACAACTTAAACAACAATTGTTTGAATTTCCTATATATCAACCTAGTTTAAACAAAAATTTTCAAACATCACCAAACATGATAAACAAAAATAGCTTAAACATCAAGTGCTTGAAATTCTTAGAGAGAAACTTAAATTAAATAAAAAATAATATAGACATCAACAAACATAATTTACAAAAAACAACTTAAACATTAATTGTGTGAATCTCTTAAGCATCAACCTTTATTGGTTCAAATCTTTACTAAAGTGTACTTATCAATTGATGTATTTATTATTTTAGTATATCATTTTTCACTACATTTATTGGACCGCTAACTAATTATAAGAAAAACTGATATGCAGCAGTTGGAAAACCAGTTAAAATGGCTTATTTTACCATCAAGAGTTCCTAAGTTCAAGCATAGGTATACATTGAGGCTTGAAATCAAATACAAACTATATAAACACCCACGTCAACCAAGTTTTATTTTTAATGAGACATATGTGCACATTGAGACTTGAATTCAAACAAAAACAATGCAAACAAGAACAATGAAAACAACTAACATAATTGATGAGGATAGTTACAATAATTACACATTCACAAAGTAGACATCCACAAAGTAGAAAACCTTAACCTGTTTTACCCCTTCAAAAAAGTAGATAAAAACTAGATTTCATACAATTACTTCTAGGGGTAAACCCTCATGAAACCCTAATTATATTTCTTCTTTAAACTTTGTAGATGTAGTTCATTTCACATTTCAAAACATTGGGAAATTAGTTAATGATATTTTATACAGTAACTTAGTGCTACATCGACCACTGATATTATCTTCCAAATATCTGCCATGATGTATATCTTGCATTGGTGCTTGCTCTTGACACTGGTTGCTAGGGTTTCTGGTCTCCCAACTTCAAAGCCTTACCTACTTGATAATGGAGAAAGGATCCTCGTGTCTCACTCTCTCGGCTAACCAACAAATGAAGAAAGAGGGTTCACAAAGGGATGAAGGAGTTGTGGAAGAGTTAGTTGGTGTGGAGGCTGATATGGAAAAAATAAAGATATGTCATGGCTCTAGCATGACAAGCCATGTACATCTGGAATTAACAAGTGTCACCTTATAATCAACATGTCATTCCGGAGATTACGTTAGACTAATTTTGCAAAAATCCCACTGTACCCTCCCTTGTGAAATGTAATTAGTGTTTGGTGGCTAAAAAGAAAAGATATAAATTGAAATCCGATACCCAAAGTGGAAAAAGATCATAGGACGGTGGCCTACTCAAATTTTTACCCAGATTTTCCCTTACCCTTCTCAAAGCCACCATCGAGACAGGGAGTCCTTGTCCTTAATAGTGCATATAGGAAAAGATATTATATTTTAACATAATTATATTTATAATTATATTTATACCATAATATATATATACATATATAATTTACTGATACGTTAATATAATTATAATGATTCATAACATAAAATTTAGTTCTTTATTAAGAAGTCAATATTTTTTTCCTTTGTTTTGCATTATGTAGTAATATTAAATATGAGTTTTTTTGAATTTTTATGTTATTATTTGTTAAGGTTTGTATTTTAAGTGGATTGAATCTTATATTATTTTTTTATTATTATATTAGGCTTTGTAATATTATTATGATGATATGATAACTTTTTTTTAAGTAATGTCATGATTTTATTCATTGAGTTTCTTTATTCAGGCCGGAGATTAACACAAGATCAAAAAATTGTTTTTGGGAGGAAGAATGAGAGATTTGCCCATATTTGCCAAATTGGGGATAGAGATATGGAATGTCTCTCGGGAAAGGGGAGTGGGGTGAGGAGAGACTCTCCGTCCTCATCCTGCCCCTTACTCATTTTTACAAGAAATCATTCTTATTATAGAAAATGAACTATATTAATTATTCTTATTATAGAAAATGAACTATATTAATTATGATCTATTCGTCAATTGAAAAACATAAAGGAATAAGAGAATAGAGAACACAATAATATTTTACAATAAACTAAACTTCTGTTATATGAATTAGACTGTTTTCCAATATTAAATTTTTTAATAATAATAATATTATGAATATAGAGTCTATTTCTAAAAATAATAATAATAATAATAATAATAGTAATAATAATAATAATAATAATAATAATAAGAGGAATTACATGAAGCATCCCTCCCATTTTGTTAATGGAGTAAAAAATCCTTTGAGTTTTCCATATCCCCTATAAGTCTTTCCTTCTCTATACAAATACTTTCAAGCCCAACAGTTCACTAACGGTGTTAAAAATAGGGTAAAATGACTATGTTGCCCTCAATTGGTTATAAGGTTTGAAATTAAATAGTTATTAAGTAACCATCACATCACATTCCCATACTCATCTCATCTTCTCCTGAGAAAAGAAAAACCTTTCATCTTCCTCCGTTGGACGGGCACATCGCGGCCGGTAGGAGTCCTTCTCACTGCTACTAGAGAGAAAGAGAGAGCTTGAGAGCATCTAACACACCCCTTGCGTGTGTGTACCGCAAGTGCACGGGTCGTCGAAGTAACAAAATACCCCGGTGAGTGGGTAGTCGAATCCACAGGGAATAGATGCTCAAAAACAAGAAGTATTGCTATTTAGCTAGAGTGAAAACCAATTTGTGATGTTGATTCAAAATATCAATGTAAATAAAAGTAAAAGAGAGAAAAAAGAAAGCAAAAGGAGTAAAGAGAGGTAATCGATGGTAATATGGGGCACTCGGACAATGCTCACCATAGGACTATTATTTTAAGTGCAAGACTAATATTATCCATCCTAATTGAAGTTTAATGATTCGTGGAAATCCAAAGACACACGGTCCCAAACCTAAGTCAACCGTGACTAGCCCTCTACACTATGCCCCGGTGGAAAGGGATACTCTCAACACCTCACACTGTGTGGGACTGCTTAAAGCTCTAGGGACTCCAAATGATAAACCCTATTCCCTAACCTAGATCTAACTCTTTGGTCCAGGTGAAAGATCTCTAACCACAATTAAGCCCCAACGCTAAGGATAACTCAACACTTCACTCTATCACTCACGCAACTAAGCCCCAGTGGAGAAGGTATCTTAGCACTTCACTCTATTATGATCGCAAAGAACTCTTGGAATATGGAGGTAGGATAAATCACGTCGGAGGGGAAAGGGGACGTTCTGCTACCTCTCGACTCACCCTCTCAACCCTCTTCAATCTTGCTAAGTCTAACCCAAGTGAAGTTGTCACCCCTTCAACGGGTTACCTAAATAGATTCTCAACCCTATTGTCAGTCTAAGGGAAAATAAAATTGATAAACACACAAGATTGAAACGTAATTAAAACATCAATTAAGGGAAATATAATAGAGGTCAATTAAACAAAATCATCCTAGGGTTTACAAGTCCAAGCACCCACTAGGGGTTTTGCTCTCCATGGAGCAATACAAAGTCAAAGATGAAATAAAAAATAAGTGCAAGCAATCCATAGAGATAACCCTCTTGTCATCCGTGTCGACGGTCTTCAAGAGACCCCTCGTCTTCTCCAAAGACTCCTTCGTCAAGCCTAGGGCACACATTACTGAATTCAAGCCGTTGGAAGCTCCCCCAATAACTCTCCTCCGAAGAAAATCGATGTTGAATGTTGTAGGAAGGCTCCAAAGTCCCAATAAAAACCTTTCCAAACCCTTGCCGCACTCTCCCCAAAAGATAAACCAAAGATAGGAAGAAGATCTCCCAAATAAACTCTCAAACCGGTATTTAAAGGGCTGAAATCAGGCATCCACATGCCCCTGTAGAAATTCCACATGGGCGTGTGGATTTCTAGGCTTCGGTTTTCCTGCGCGCTGTGAACAGTTACTGCTACAGTGATTTCACTACATTGAACAGTGCTTTTGCTACAATATTTTACTACAATGAATTCCTACAATAACTACTACATTGCTTTCGCTACAGTACTCCCGACTTCAATTTTTTCATCGAGACCGCATGATTGGGCACACATCCATGTGGTAGATCATGTTGCATCTTGCTTTCAAACACATTGATGAAGCTCTTGACAATGTTACACAAGTTAGAACAAATGAGTGTGATTGCCTTTGTGCCCCTCCACTTTATGTATTCACTTGACCATTTTGGACATCGGTACACACCTACATGTCTATGAACACAACTTATGCCTTGATGCTTCTTCGGTCTAAGAGTTTTCTCAACAATTGCGTCCATGATCTATTTTTGCTTCCTTTCTTCCAAACTTGTCTCCACAACCCTAAATGCACTAAAGAACGCAAATACACATGAATGAGACATAAAATCTGATAAAAGTGATGCTCAATGTAAGAAAAATATACTTAGTAATACTTATACACAAGCACTTATCAACATCCTTGCCCTCTGTTTGCACACTAAAAAAAAAAAGGTTTGAAGGCCGACAACATTGGAGGCCAACACCCTTTAAATAGTTGGTTAATCTTATCTTACATTTATTGTTTATTGTTTGTTAAATTGGATTATGGTTGTGCATAATCCCTGTAATTTCCGTTGTAATGAATAAATCCACACAGATGTGTGAAAGCAATTGTCTTATGTGCGCTGAATCTCTCTAATAACGTTGTTATCATCATGTGGAATTTATTTTTGGGCTAGTATTTACAAATGTATTTGATGTTCAATTTTTTTTTTTTTTGCTAACAATTATGTTGCCGATGAGATTGTATCTCTTTAGTTGTATTATGAATGGATGATTAACATTTAGAACCAAAGAAGATGTGAATGGATCATTAACATTTAGGATTCATGCGTTTTTATTATGAATGGGACTACTATTAGTGTTTATTGTTTACATTTCTATTGTTCTGTTCATTTATAGAAGACAATCGCTTGCACTGTGAGTTCTTGTTGATATTATGGGCAAATTATATTGTTTGGCAAAGATATAGTGGGTTATGAATGGACGTTATTATTTAGCGCCAGTTGTTGATACCATTAGCTAGTTGAAGAAGATGATGATGCAAAGGCACTGGGATATACTTCGACAGACACCATTCAGCCACCTCATGGACATTTAGCCCATAGTCCAAGAGTGCAGTATTTTGGATGCGTTAATGAAGCTTAGGGGATAGTTTTCTGCAATTCAAGGCCGAAGATGTTTTGTTAATATTAGGATTACAATGTGATGGCATAGCCATTAACTTCAAAAGAAAAAGGGAATGTTGTGTATTTGAAGAGGAATACTTCAGTAAAGGAGTAGACTGAAACGGGGACAGCCTGGTGAGGTCTTTAATGAATATGGTGGTAAAAAAAGAAAGCAAGAAAGAAGAAAGTTTTGTGAAGCTTTTATTAATGTACATTTTGGGATTTCTCCTTTTCCCCATAACTTCATGTTTATCACCGGCATGGCTATCCTACTATGTGGACAATTATCAACAATAGGGTAGTACGCATGGGCACAGTTACACATAAGTGGATGATGGATGATGTACCTATCACAGCCGCCCGTGTGAAAGAGAGATGTGCCGGGAAGCAATCAATGATAGGATATCTAAGGGGTTGTACTACGGCATTAATCATTTGGTTTTATGAAGTCATAGGTAATGGGAAGAAGATTCACTTTGGAAGGACACCACACATTCTCTGTTATGATGTAGGTAGTTATAAGAAACAAGGTACTATTAGTGCCTTGATTAAATCACTAGAGGGCAAGAAGGTATGCATAGGTTAGCATGTAGTCGCTAATATTCTAATTTCGGTTTTAGTATTACAATATAATACTCATAAGTATGTGTATGAAATTAATATTTATAATTGTAATGTTATATCACGCCTATTTGTTCACAATTTGGAAAACTTGTTTACTTATCTATGTAAATGTTCAGTATGTTATATAAGTCGTTCATTTTATGTAAAGATTTTTATGTATAAATTTCTAATGTACATGTTTTCATTGATGTTTGTTGTCTTCTTCTAGTTTGTTCCACTCGCTGGCCGAGCAGACAACTGGGTTGAACCGCTCTGGATATGGAAAGGTTCACCAAAATAACACATTGATGGTTTCGAGACATCCGACGCTATCAAAAGCACCTAAGCATGCGAGGACAAGGCGAAGGAAATTAGATGAGAAAACTCAAGGGGTAGCCCTCCTAGGTGAAAGGTCAAGAGAGTAGGTAGTCGATACCATACTTAGGGAGTCTCAGCCAAGCAAATCATGATCCCTCAAGTCCAATGAGGAAGGCCACAAAAAGATGAAAAACTAGGAAACTTTTCGATGGAAGAGTTGGATAGCACTTCGTAAAAAGATAATTGTTCCGGAAAGGAAAGGGAAGATATCATTAAGAGGAATGAGTAGCAACCCAATTCTAGAACGTGATGAGATGATATTGGTCATCCAATTGACCTCCACCCCATGATGATCCCTCTCAAATCCCCCGGCCAAAGCTTTAAGAAAGTGGCCCCAAGCCACGCACCGAAACGCCCATTGGTAGAAGTATCCAGAGGTCCCAGAGATGAGAAGCCACGCAGCACTACAAGGATGGAAATCCTCTTGCTAAGCACTGCTTCCTCAACAAAAATGTCGAGACTGAAAAAGGAAAGAAAAGGATGTGCCAACTCCATCACAAATGAGTGTGCTCTGACGAGCAAACAACCGATGATATCGACAATACAATAGAGTCCTTAACCCGCTTGAGAAATGTGGGAAAAATTGTCTACAAAAGAGAGGAAGTGGAAGCATACCCTCGTAGAGAAAATACAAGACATCCCCACCAGTCTTAGAAGACATGGTTACATATATGCCATAAGAAGGTAAAAAGAACCTCTAAAAGAGATTTTAATCCCCATGATCCATGGGTTTTGGTCATTTGAAATAGTTACAACTAAATGGTATTACATGTGTTTCTCAACACGTAATAGACTCAGTAGGTACCCGTCAGTATTTCACTACCGTGATGGTTGAATTTCAGCATTGCAGTCGGTTGAATTCTAAATTAAATATCTCACTATCACGGCTTTTATTAATCGATTTTCTAAATTTTATGTGCAAGTTTCAATTTGTGCATGCTAGTATTACAACTAACAATTTAGATATCATCGTAATTATTTATTTTTATTGTTAAGTGTTTATATTTATTATATGATGTTTAATATGTTTCCTTGATATGATACTGAGATCAGCTAGCGCAAAGAATGGATGGGTTAGCATGATCCGATCTCATCCCCTGACATGCTTTTAACTGCTGGTAAAACTCATGGTGCCTGGATTCATCATCGATGTGTTCGCCCCTCATGTTACTTGATTCTCTCGAAGAAATTCTCCACGAGTTCAATAGACTCTGCACAATTTGCATATATATGGCGCTTTGCTCACAAAGCAGAGTATTCAATTGATGGACTTGATGAAATGATGTCCCCCAAATTTTAGAAGATCATGATGAGTGAAACTTGTTCTCATTCCGCTGGTTTGCATACATTACCATCTTATTGTCCTCGACAAAGACGAGAAGGAAATATTTTCATTATTCATC
>NW_024088263.1:0-8463 GCF_009730915.1 Dioscorea cayenensis subsp. rotundata
AAAAAAACTGACTACCCCAACAATCAAATAACAAGAACCACTTCCTGTCAATAATAACCCCCATAAACTTCATTATAAAAAAATAAAAATAAAAACCAAAATAAAATCATATGGTTTTTAATATTTGTTTATTCAATTCCCTTGAGTGTGATATACAGACATCCACTCTCTATTATATATATACTCCCTTCTGTTATATTTACATGTTTCATTTTAGAGCTTTTTTTGTTTATTTATTTAAAAAATTTATAAAATATTAAATATTATAAATTTATTCTTATATTTAATGTATTTCCTAATACAATTCAATTACTAAATTAAAGATATATATATATATATATATAACACAAGAAAATTTTGAAAATATGCAACCATTTTTGTCCATTTGTATGAATGCAGATTCATGTAGAACAGCAAGTTCAAAGAAAGAAAAAGGAGAAACGGGCATCATTGAGTTGATCTTCTTGCCACCCTCAAATAGTCCTTATCTATGTGATTGAAATGTTAACAAAAAAATATATAGTCACCCAACACAAAACCTTGACTTTGTCACAAGGATTAGTCACCAAAATGAACACATCAAGATTGAGGATGAATCAATGTCATCAATTGAATGGACGGTTTCTTTGAAGAAAAACAAATGATCAAAAGAGATCTCATCCTGTGTGACTACTATTTCTACACAAGAAATTTATTATTTATTTTAGTTTAACTCTTTTATTTTATTTATTTATTTATTGTTTACAGAATGAACAAACCAATATTCACATTATATACATGCATGCTTATAAAAATACACTCATTAAAAATAATTGTGATTAAAAAAAAATCTAAATATACATATATAAAAATCCCCTAATATACTAACCTTTTCTCTCTCTCTCTCTCTCTCATAGTAATGAACACCTAAGCCCAGGGCGAAGCTAGAAATTGAAGGTTATGGGGCGAATTGTAATAAAAGTTTTATAATTTTTTAAAAGTTTATTTATATGTTAATTTATATTTTAGTTTATAAAAATGAGTGTCAAACAATAAATTTTACAAAAACTCCGCTAAAAATATAATTTTATATATTATATAAATTAATTTGTAAAAAAAATCAAAAACTAAAATATATATTTTTGGGGAAAAAAATATACTACATAAATTAATTGTAAATTACTCAAACCATCCCTCTATCTTTACTCAATGACCATTAAGCCCTTTAACTTTGTCATAACCCAAGAAACCCCTCCTTTATAGAATGTGGACTTGTTAGTCCAACTGACCACTAATAAAATTAAATTGGCTTTTAAATTACATATTTGCCCTTGGTGGTTTGGATGTTTTACACAAGAGAAAATTTTGACTGGTGGAATTAATGAGTTACCCTTGATGGTTGTTCAAGTTTCAAGACGGAAGTTGCTTTCCCATCACATCTTTTCACATCCTAAGACCACTAGCACTTGGTAAATCTTCTCCACCATTTTCTCCATCTATTTACTTCTAGATTTTACGGGAGGATACAACGCCGGAGATATCACCGGCCTTGTGGTGAAAAAGCTTGCAAGGTTCTTCTTCGCAAACTCAAAAGAACGCGAGAGAATCCACCCCACATCAACGATATATATGGAGCGAAACCCTGCTATTTCACAGTAGACATTGTGGTTTCATTCTCTATCTTGAGTTCGATTTTGACATATGAGGAGAATTGTAGTGTTTTTGGGGATTAGTCAAGCTTGCAGTTACATGTTTACCCCTAAAGAGAAGCTCTTGAAATTCTATGGCATTGAAAGTACTTGATGTGTTGTTTATTGATTTTGTTCTGTGTTTTCTTCATTTGAATACAATTGTTATCACTTTGAGCAGTTTAATTATGGTGGACAACGAAGATTTACTTTTGAAACTTGAATAGCAACCTACCTTGAAGCACATGTGATGATTATGTTCTGTGTTACGTATTTATTTTCTTGTTTTAGAGTTCACAATTTCATTCTAAATCGTAAAGACATTGTTCTTCCTATTTACTATGGTATGCATCTATTTAAGACCACGGTTTCCATCTCATATAAACCGAATTTTTTTAATTATGTAGGAATCAACGACATGCCCAACCAAGTTGCGAACCTCATGAACGGGAGGTGTTACCTAACACCACTCGTGGACACCATACAAAAGCTAAAGGAGAATATGCCAAGGAAACATTGGGAGTTAATCGACACACACCATTTGCACATTGCATGGAAATGGAAGTTGTAGTCCAAGAGCGCATTGTGTTAGATTTGTTGATGCAAGTGTATGATGAGTGGACTAATATATTCACGCTAGGTACGTGACAATCACATCCAATTCAGGCCATATGATATGGCAATCGTGCTTGGTCTACAATGTAGTGGGTTGGCTATTGACTTCATACTAAAGCAAGACAGATGCGAATTTGAGGAGGAGTTCCTTCCTAAAGGGGTGGACCGTACCAAAATTGCCTTATGAGGATGTTATTTACATTGCTGATCAGGAAAGATGGCAACAAAGAGGAAAGCTTCGTGAAGTTGTTAGTGTATATCCTAGGATCCATGCTCTTCCCTACCACCTCATGCTCAGCACCAAGATAGCTAGCACAGTATGCTGAAGACCTACTAAGATTGCATCAATATTCTTGGGCACTTACTGGGAAAGAGGTGAGTGGTTTCTTCTTACTCTTTTTCTTTCATGTCAGTTCCCTTCCTAATGTCAATTGTTTAAGATAACAATATAGAAGTTCACATTCTACTCTCAAATGTCAAATATTTATGTTTGTGTTTGTAAAATGACGTTTCCAATTACAAAAACTGATTGTAGTCTGCTGTTGAACTTTGAAGGATAAAATTTTTGAATCCTGAAAAGAAAGCCATGTTCAACATAAAAAAACAACTGATTGTATTAAAAAATATTAGTTTATCCACTGACCTTGTAGTTTATTTATATCTTTAAACATATAATTGAGTGGTTATTATTATGACACAGTTTGAGCCATTGGTCCCAGAGGGTCAGTTTGAATTTGAAGTTATTGGTTATGGAAAAGTTGACTATAGGGGCTTGCAAAACAGTTTGGTGGAGTCATCTACCCATCCCCAAACTTCAAAATTCATCAAAAAAAGACACATAAAAGGCTGCGATAAAGCGAGAGGGAAGTCATCATCTAGAGGACACAATCGAGGGGTTATACCAGTTAGCTTCGAACAGAGTGGTCATAGACGCCCCCCTCCTCGAGTCTGGATGTAAATAAGTTTGCTCGTCTATGAGATGAGATTAGGTCACTACAAGCAAGGGTCAATGGCTTGGAGTGAGCATCTCAGACGCATAAGGACGAGGATGATGAGGACACGATGAAGCCAAACCCAAAGAATAATGTCATACCTTTCTAGAAGGAAGCATCCCTCATGCTACAGAAGCAGGGAAGAAAACTTTGTTAGAGCAAAACCAAATAATTTGGAAAAAAAAAATTTCCCTTTTTATGGTTTTTTTTCATCAAAACAAACTCTAAGATTATATAACAAATGGGTCAACAACTTGCCCGACTCAACTGCCACGATCCACTTCATCCCACGACCAAGTGTATTGTGGCCCTAAGTTTCGCACACAAACATAACAACCACAACGTGAACTAACACGTTCTCTAACAGAATACGAGCCATCTAATGTGACATAATTCTACACATGACTCCACTACAACCCCATACAAAGCGTGGACACAAATGTAGCGTGAAACAAACAAACAAACAAGCTGGATTAACTCTAACAAATCACCTCCTTAATCTTGTTGTTGTGCCTTCACATCTCTCACGCCAAGCTTACATCGCATCTCAAGGAACTTGACACGCCCAAGAGCCTTTGTCAGCACATCTGCACGCTGCTCCTCCGAGCTAACGTGTTGCACTTCAATTTTTCCTGCCTCCACACTCCCGGATAAAAATGGTATCTTGTGTCGATGTGTTTGCTCCTCTCATGATGGACAGGATTCTTGCACAAAGATATAGCTGATTTGTTATCAATTTTCAATTCAACTTTCTCTGGTTCCTTCTTTAGTAAATGCGCCATCAAGCGAGCAAGCCATATACCACGGCATGCGGTACGTCGTTGCCCATAATATATTCGACCTCACAAGATGAAAGTGCCACAATCTTTTTGCTACGTGACAACCATGTGATCAAACTTGAACCAATGAAGAAAAGCGATTACCCGTTGTGCTTTTGCGGTCATCAACATCACCCGCTAAATCGCTATCACAATAGCCAACTAGCTTTGGCTCTAAGCTGCCCTTTTTCTCATAATAACAACCAAAATTCAAAGTCCCACTTACATACCTCAAAATATGCTTTACAACAGCCAAGTGTTGAGTTGTGGGTGATTCCATGAATCGCTCACAATCCCAGCAGCAGTAAGCGATATCCGATCTTGTGTTAATCAAATATACGTAGGGCTCCCTACAATGCTCCTGTACTTTATTGTGTCTACAGTAGGATCTTCACTCTTCTTGCTTAATTTGAGTCGGTTCTCTATGGGTGTTTGGCAAGGATTACAACCTTTCATACACGATTGTTCAACAATCTTTGCTTTGCATACCCGACTTGGCACAAAGACACACCATGAGATGATTGTTTGACTTCAATGCCCAAATAGTAGCTCGAGCAATCCAAGATCACTCATCTTGAATAATTTCTTCATTTGATTCTTGAATTCAATAATGGCGCTCACTATTGAACCTGTAATAATTAAGTCATCAACATATACTCCCACCAATAGCACTAAGCCATCATGCTCCTTCTTGTACACTGCATGCTCAAGTGGACTCCTCTCAAAACCAAGTGAAACTAGACTCTTGTCTAGCTTGTAGTTCCATGCTCGAGGTGCTTGCCGTAGACCATAGAGTGCCTTCTTTAGTTTTAATACTAACTGCGGCCTGAGATTGTCAACAAAACCGGGAGGTTGTGATACATATACATCTTCGCTTAGCTCACCATTTAAGAATGCCGACTTGACATCCATATGATGCACCTCCCAACTTCCATGGTCGCCATTGCAATGAGCAACCTCACTGTTTCTAGCCGAGCCACCGGCGCAAACACTTCCTCGAAATCAACTCCTTGCCTTTGTACATAGCCTTTAGCGACAAGCCGAGCTTTGTGTTTCACCACATTGCCTTCTGAATCTTTCTTCACCTTAAAAAAACCCATTTTGAGCCCAATGGATTTGTGACTGCGAGTAGCGAGCCAACTCCCAAGTCTTATTCTCTTTGATGGACTTGATTTCATCATCCATGGCTTTCTTCCAACTCTCTTCCTTCAAGGCCTCTTCATGATTCGCAGGTTCCTCGGAGGACAAGAGGCACAAACCGGAGTACTCTAGCTCATGCACATCGGTGGTGTCATAGAGGGTTCTTCATTGTCGCGATAAGCGTTGTTGCACTCCATCCGAGAATGATGAATTGTTGCTCGGTGGTGATGCCCACTCATATACGCCCGCAGACCCAAGTTGTCGTTGAAGACACCGCCGTTCTTGATGGTGTTGCCAATGGTGTCGATCCTCTGGTGATGCGGCACCAGTTAGTTTGCTCGTTATGCATGTGTGTTGGTGTATACGTATCTTTAGCCTCTTTATTACTTTCCACTCCGGGACTTGTGACGGGAGTTGCACCAAAGCTCCACGGTGAACATACCACTTGGCTCATTAACTTTCTCTTACATTGTATCGTTCCAACTCCACTCCCTTCCTTCATCAAAGACAGCGTCACATGTACCGTAGCCTTCCGAGTACTCGGGTTATAGAATCGGTAGGCTTTTGAACCAGGGTCGTAACCTATAAACACCACAGTAACGCTTTTATCTTCAAGCTTCTTGAGATTTGGAGTTATTACCTTGATATAGGCGACACATCCAAAAAAACACGTAGATGATGCACTTTTTGGCTTCCTTGATTACCATGCTTCATATGGGGTCTTGGCTTCCATGCTTCGATGTTGGCGCTCGGTTTTAGGAGATAGGTCATTTGTCGACACTTTGCTTCACCCCAAAACTTCAGGCACCTTCTTGTTTTTAGGGAGGCTCCTTGCTGTCCCGATGATGGTTTGAGTTACGCCGTTCCGCTCACGCCATTTCTTGAGGGAGTAAAGGCGCGATGAGGAAGCACCTCACTCCATGTTCTTCACAATATGTGTTGAAATCTTTTTGATACAAACTCACCTCCTCTGTCGGTTCGTAGGGCCTTCAGCTTACAATTCACCTCCACTTCAGTTCTTATCTTGATCTTCTTGAAAGCCTCCAATGCTTCATCTTTGCTTTTTGATCGAGAACTACCCACATGAAAGCGTGAGTAATCATCAACAACGAGTAGAAAATACACATTACCCGGCTGGTGTTCTTTGGATTTATTGGACCACATAGAGTCGCATGCATTAATTCGAGAGGTTTTTCATTTCGATATGTGGACGTATGTGGGAATGGACTGCGGTGTTGCTTGCCCGCCAAACATGCTTCACAGATTTGTTCAAGATGCTTGATGTGCGGCAAACCTTCAACCATCTTCATACGAGATAGATTCTTTAGTGCACGGAAGTTAATGTGTCCATAACGAGCATGCCACAACCACTCCTTGTCTTCATACTTTGTTAAAAGGCAGATTGGATGCGTGCGGTTGCTTTGAGAACATACAAAGCGGTTCCATGACTTCTTAACTACGGTCGACAAATTCTTCTCTTGATCATATATGCTCAGATTTGCCATCCTCAAGCACCGTCTTACACCCAGTTCATCAAAGGTGACCTAGACTAATTATATTACTACGAAGACAAGGAATGTAGTAGACACCAGTCAGTATCTTGTGTTCTCCCGTCAGTCCTTTGAGAAGAACCGATTGCGCCCGTGTATCTCCACCACAGAGCCATCACCAAACTTGACTGTGCCCATTACAGATGTGTCCAGATCAGTGAACACCTCTACACACCCAGTCATGTGATTGCTAGCCCCGAGTGTCTAAGTACCACAGCTCGCTACAACATTTTCCGTCGACTCCCAGGTTGGGCTTAACATTGTCCTCGTTGAGCAACACTACCTCGCCTCCGTGTTGCTCTGTCTTCGAGAGTTTACATGTCTCGATCATTAACAAGGAGGGTTCATCAGCTTGGTTCTTCTCTACAAGGTGAGTTTTTTTCTCTCTTTGGCTTTTAAGCATTCGAGAGGCAAAATGACCATACTCATTCACGAGTTGAAGCATTTTATTTTTGGTTTTATCGAACTTACGATGTGGCTTCCTCTCGGCATCATCACCGCGCCCACCGCTCTGACTTCGGCCGTGACCACGGCCACTGCCGCGTCCACCACCTTTCTTCACGCCACTGTCAGAGCCTTCGCCGCCCTTCTTATCTTTCACAGACAAAGCCTCCCATTTAGCACGTGTTAACATCAGCTGCCCGCCTTCATCTTTATGATGTCTCCGTCCCTTCGAGAGTTTCTTGAGCGCTCTTAAGCGCCCCTATGGCCTCCATCCTGTCAGCATCGTTGTTATATCTCCCCATTGTTCAATGGTGCCGACAATCGGGAGGAATTTAGTCGGGGACGGCGGCGAACAACTTCTCCACGACATCGTTGTCTTCCACCATAGCTCCAAGTATTAGCATCTCTCCCACCAGCGTGGTGAGTTTTCTGCTGCGAACTCCATGATAGTTTCGGAGTCCCCCATGTACATCCTGTCGAATTGTCTCTTCAACACTTGCACTCGAGCTTTCTTAACGCGATCTTCTCCGACTCGCATCTCCTTGAGTGCATCCCAAGCTTCTTTGGCCATTTCCTTCTCCGTGATGGCCATCATCACGAGTGTCCGGTACCGCTTGAGATATTCTTTGCTAAAGCACCTTGGTCCTTTTCTTCTTCGACCACTCTGATGCCCTCGATCGCCCCCCACACTCCTAACAAGCGCAACAGAATCTTCATCTTCACAGCCCACAGGCCATAGTTGGTATCGATCGGCATGGGATCTCTGAATCGTCACGACACTTCTTGTCGTCGCTGCTTTGCGGAGGATGAGGATTCAATGATGGCGTACGCTCACCGAGTGTCCTTCGTGGTGGTATCTCCATCGTTTCGGCAACCTTAGCTCTGAGACCAAATGTTAGAGCAAAACTAAAGAATTTGGATTTCCCTTTTTTCGGTTTTTCATCAAAACAAACTCTAAGATTATATAACAAATGGGTCAACAACTTGCCCGACTCAACTGCCACGATCCACTTCATCCCACGACCAAGTGTATTGTGGCCTAAACTTCACGCACACAAACATAACAACCACAAGCGTGAACTAACACGTTCTCTAGCAGAATCACGAGCCATCTAATGTGACGTAATTCTACACATGACTCCACTACAACCCCCATACAAAGCGTGGACACAAAATGTAGCGTGGAAACAAACAAACAAACAACTGGATTAACTCTAACAAACTTCCCTGAGAGCCC
>NW_024088264.1:0-6955 GCF_009730915.1 Dioscorea cayenensis subsp. rotundata
GATTTTGATGTCGGGTCTCCCAAAATTGAAAACTTCATGCAAGAGACCTGGTATCAATAGGCCAATAGTTGTTGGTAAAAAAACCAACACTACAAAAAAATTGCCATATACTTGACATTTATCTATAGTGACGGTCAAATTTTGTAGCTATAAAGTTTTTTACAAACAATAATTTAAAACTGTCTGAATAGATAAAATATCTACTAACGAATTTCGCTCCGTTAGTATAATATTATTGTATTCTGACTTTTATCTATAGCAACAGTCAAATTCCGTAGCTATATACTATTTTTACCAATAATACTAGATATTTACTGACGGATTTTGTTCTGTCAGTATAGCTATTATTGTATTATGTCTATTACCTATAGTCACGATCAAATTCCATAACTATAGATGTCTATAGTGATGATTAAATTATGTAGCTATAAACTGTTGTTAGTAATAATAATTTAAAACTGCTAGAATAGAGAAAATAATTACTAACGAATTTTATACTAACACAACTTTATGACTATCAGAATAAATCAAATATTTACAAATGCATATTCTTCCATTAGTATAGCTATTATCAATGCTTATCTATAGTGACGATCAAATTTTGTAGGTATAGACTATTTATACTAACGAATTTTATAATTGTTAGAAGAAATCAAGCATTTAATGATACCAATTTTCCTGTTGGTATAAATATTGCTATATATTGATTATTATCTATAGTGGCGGTCAAATTGTGTAACTATAAATGGTTTATACTAATTAAATTTTATAACTATTAGAATAAATTGGACATTTGCTGAAAGTTAAGTTTAAAATATATGTAATTATATTAAAAATATATTTTATTAAAATATATGAAAATAAACATTTGCAAAAAAAAATTTTTAATTGTTATTTTACTATTAATATTAATTATTATAAAAGTTATGTTTTAGACAATATATATTATATTTGTTTTAAAAATTAAATGTGTTACATGTACAATTATTTAATAATTCACTAAAAATTATAAATCTTGTTATATTCATTGTTAACATCAAAATTTACCCTAATATTTTACTGGTTTAATATATTAAAAAAATGTCTAAATAATTATTCAACGGCTCACTGTATATCATATATATATATATATAAAAATCATCGTTGTCTTTCTCTCAACGGCTCATCCCTCTTTCTCTCAACGCTTTCATCCATCACTGGAACCCTTCCATCCATCGTACCATCCATCGTAACGCTTCCATTGATCAAAATCTAGGTATAAATCCACATACTCCATTAACATCTCCATTAGCTAGGGCATTTCTATCTTGCGAGAGTAGTGGCTTGGGGCAGTGAAGATGGAGATGAGGAGGCCGGTAGTGATGGTGGTTGAGGGATGGAGAGAGAGAGAGAGAGAGAGAGAGAGAGAGAGGAGAAGGATGATGAGTGGGAGAGTGAGTGATGAGCGGTAGTGGGAAGACTGAGAGGATTTCCATCTTCTCAATTCGACGGTGTTGTGCTCGGTGGGGATAGTGGGGGTGTGCGGGAGCCAGTATTGCAATGCTTATGGGATTGTCAGGTGTTGATTTTCAGGGAAGCACGCCTACTTGGAGGGGATTCCGACAAGGTCGACGAGTTGGGGAACACACACGGCGTTGCAGGAGGAGTTGGAGGAGGAGTTTGGGTTTTCGAGGGTGAAGGGGGTGATGGTGGTTTGTAGGGTGGTGGCGCATGGCGCACTGCAGTGGTTTGACTGTGTATTGTGTTTCATATATCAATTGCTTTAACTTTTGTTTGCAGATGTCTCAACCACAACGCTAGTAAGATGTGGCCCAGTTATAGACTTTCTCAAATTGATTGGTCAAAAGTAAGTTGAAATTGGGTTAAATGCTGCTATTTGTTATGATCTCAGCATTTTACCTAATGATCATTTTCCTGGATTGACAAGGCAAAATAAATACTGAGGAATTTAAGGATAAAAGCTGCTTCTTCAAACACAGAGTATATGATTGTTGGTTTGAGTTAACTGCCCTGCAATCAGCAATTGTGAGTAGTTTGTGGTTGGCTTTATTTTTATGTGATGGTTGCTGGTATCATTCTTTTTTGTCAGTCTATTATAGAGTCTTCCTGGTGGCCAGTTATTTTTGACTATCGTCCTTGCCTAAATCTAATTTCCTTGTCTTTGAAATATACCATTGATCTTTGCAGTGACTCCACCAGTCATTAAATTGGTTTAGTTTGTCTATGTACAATATGGTTTCCATGTTCTTAATTTCTCTTTTCTGTTTTCTTAATCTTTCTCTGATATTAGAATGATATGGTGTTGATGGTTGTGTATTTTTTCCTTTAAAATTTCATTATATGACTTAATTTGTGCTGGTGGCTTATCAAGAGGGTTTGTTCTGATTGATACCTGCTAACCTACATAAAAACAAGGGTTGAAAATGTCACTGCAACATGCCAACAATGAATGGATTTAAGATTACAGGGTAGAGTCTGGCTATGAGAAATTTGAATATATATATATATATATATACTCAATGTGTGCATATAGACAATTTGATTTGCAATATATTTGAAACTCGATTTTCTATATATTGTTTAACATACGTGTATATGGTTGGATGGACTGATCATAAAATGTTTCTCTATTTTTACTAAATTTGCCAAGCATTGACTCCTGTTTCAACTTATTGGATGTGAAAACAAAATCTTTATTAATAGTCATCATCTGTTTTTGACAAAAAAAATTGTGCTAACTTGATTTACGTCATATTTGAACCTTAATTTTCTAGGTATTTTTAGTGTATTTGCATATGGTCAGATGCACATTATATAATGTGTCTATTATTTCAAAATTTGCAAATCATTGATTCCTTTCTGCAATAGCATATTGGGTTCAAAAAAGAACAGTTTTTTCCTAGTTTCTTCAGAAACTGTGAACTGCCTGCCATCTGCTTTCTTGAGCAGATGGAAATTATATAGATTAAAAGCTATTGTATAATAGATTAGTTGTATATTACTTGTTCAATTATGCTATGCTTATTTATTTAGGTTGTTCTAGGAGATATTGGAGATATATAATTTTTCCATTGTGATGGGGAAATTTGCTGTGATGTGACACATGTTGAATGCAGCTCTGTCCAAATGGACACCTGGTAAAATTGCCTAGGATGATTAGTGGCTAGAATGACGTTTGTAGTTATTTAGATGTTTTACTGCTAGCATTGAGGATTGGTGGATGGTTTGCTTGGAAAGGCAAATGAAATGATAAATCTGTAATGAGTTGTTGGTACTAACGTTATCTGATTGAATGCATAAGTACCTGCAGTCACTTAACTGAAAATCTCATCAAAGCTATTTTTGATCATAAAACTGTTGTTGGTCTTAATGATTTCACAATTTTATCCCGACAACATATGATTGAATTGAGGTAGTGCTCCTATACTAGAAATTGTAACTCATTCCTACTGGTTAAGAGGGGTAGCAACATTTTTTTAATAAAATTGTATTCTATTCCACATATGTGAAACACAATTATTATTTCCCAAGTGAATTAGGAGTGGGTGCACATTAGCTTTCTGACCTTAAGACACTGTACTGTGTCATCATGATGTTCAGTCTCATGATCTATGCATTTGCCTTCTAGATTTTTTTTATGAGCTCTTCTTATCCACAAATGTTTTTCCAGTTTTCAGCTTGGATTTTGGCATCAATTTTAGCGGATTTGCTCAACACTAACTATAGTTTAAATCTATTTGTTGAGCATTTTGTATTCCAAATCATGCTCCATTATAAGTAATTATTGATCTGTTAATTAGAAGACTCTTCTTAGAAGCTTAAGCTTATTTTATTGTAAATATTCTTGGATATAAAAACTACAAATTACTATATTAGATTAAATCATGCACATTATTTGTGAAATTTAGTTTGCTTGAAAATTTCCAACTTCAAGGCTAAACTATTCTTGAATACCTTCATTTGTGATATTCAATTTCACTTCTTTTGGTGTGAAAAAGCCCACATTATCAAATTTTCCTTATTTTTTAGAATGACTTTTTAATATTAAAAAAAATGATTCTTTGATAACCTGATGTGGACCACCTATCTTGAGCTTAAACTGCCCTGCATCAACAAATGCCTTTACACATGCCTGCTCATTTTTCTTGAAAACCCTAACAATGACTAGATTTTAGATACTGCAAGATTTGATTGATTGCTTCAAGGTGCTTTTCTCACAGAGGATGCATGTACTGGTTCACTACACATACATCAAAATGCAATATTTGGTGTTGTTTTTACACCTATCAAAGAGCTGAGGTTTTTATTTGCCTCAAATTACCAACATAATTGACTGATACCATTCAAGAAAATTGGTTCCATTGCGTTTTTTGTTGGGTTATTTGGAGAGAATGGGTATCCCTGGAGAAGGAACTACAGATGAGCACATACTCCTAGAAGGTCTAGACGACACCTCCAAAGAACCCACTAGAGTCGCATTCTCCATGGCTGTTTTAGCCAATAATTATTAGAGAGCCTTAACCCATCTGATGCCATGCAAACAGAGAATGAAAAGAAATTCTATGATGTATATTATTGAAGTATTCTGAGCTAGTTATATACAAGAAAATATATCCTAATCTAAAGCTTAGAATCTAGTTAAATTTTCATAAATTAGGTAGTAAGAAACAAGGGCAAGAAAATCCCGGGAACATAAGGAAAATATGAAACTAAATAATATCCCTAAGCTAACTCCTAAAATTCTAGAGTATACTTAATAAAATAAATTGATGATCTGTCAACAATGACTATTTTCTTCTTGAAGTGAGTTCTTGGTTACTACTTTTAAGATGCTGAAAATGCTAACGATTGTGTTCCTTGCCTATGCACTTATAAAGTTGGTTGATAATAATTGCATTCCAGTTCTATGATGTGATAACTTGTGCTTTTACTTTCATTAGTTTGTTGCATGCCAGTTATTGTTCAGAGTCTTTTGTGATAATATTGTATAATATCAGTTTCGTTTGCATATATCTTGATTGCCAAATCTTCTATTGTCCACCAGCCATTTAGTGATCGAGACATCACAGCAAATTAGTGATGTGCCCTATGGTGACTACTTCAAAGTTGATGTGCTCTCTTTGCTATATAAGTAACTTTATTATTGTGATAATTGTCTAGATATTTTCAGTGAATTCCAGTTGTAATGCATTTAGTAGTGCAATATATATACACATATACAGTTATATATAATTTTGGCCCTCTGATTGCCAGAATGATTGATAATATTATCATCCTTGCTTCTCTCTTCCATTTCGATTGCAATGTTGTTGGCAGTTTTGTATATGCCATAGTATATTATGGTTCGTGAGCAGCTGGTTAAATAAGAACCACCATGTTCTCATTTCCTTCATTGTTTTGGGTTTTTAGAAAGTTGGTGATGGTATCCTCTGAAAATATACTCTTAAATGATTCCGAATTAGCTTCTTGCTAACTCAAGAAGTTATCTCCACCACCTGATCTAAATTTTTCTCTAGTATTTCCTACTCAAGAGATGTCTTCTGCTTCATATTATAATGATCTTTATCTTTTGTTGCAGGTTTTCTTGAATGCTATTTTGAACTTAGTTGAGGAGGATAAAGATGCAAGAGCTCTGAATAGTACCGATCTTTTGCACAATTTTCTTCATCATTCTTCTTTGAAGTAGATACTTGCATTCTAAAGTTAGGTAAGAATTCAATGTACAACTTGTCAACATGCAAACAGTACCTGCAAGTATGTGACATAAAGCAAATAAATATTTACTCATTATCTAGGAAAATTATTTCCAACCCATGCATCTCAACCCAGCGAGTACAATAGCAAAACCACTGGCCAAAATTCATGTGGGGACGTTAACACATCAATTAGAACAAACGCACGATGATCACAAATTTTTGTGTTCGATGATCAGCGCATTGATTTTGCCACCCTCACTGGGCTCTGCCACAGTGCCAATTTTTTTCATGTTAATTCCGTGCGCCCACATTGCAAAGAGTCCATAAGGTTTTAGAACCCCAGAGTGGTCGAACTCAATATTAGCTACATTGAGGAAAGGAGAATTTGCCCATCCAGCCCCGGTCCTCTAATCCAACGAATTTCAACCCGTCAGTTTTGCATCACACGCCACCAAGTTTCCGGATATTCCCGCCTTGTCGAATTTTAACAGCCCAACATCCTACCCTGGTTGACGACGGTGAACCATCTTGATGACAAACTTTTTGTATTTGAATTTAGGTTTAGATTTGTCATGGATAAAAAGCTGATGAACTTCAACCAGGTGCACGTGATGAACATACAAACGGGTCAGCATTTTTCTAGATTCCTTAGACGAAAAATATCACGCAAAAGATGGAAAGCATCCTCAACCCTGCAACCCTGTGTTCATTGAAGCACCCAGTGCACCCAAGATCCTGAGCACCCACGTTTTCTTGAGGCCGTCCTATGGCTGAGAATCCCAGCACACACTCCCGCCAACGCCAGGCGCAACAAGAGGAAGAAAGACTTACATCAGCCCGGATATCGTTACTGAACTGATGCCTCAGAAACGGATGTGATGCTGAAGAAACATGTGTGCACAGAGCCCCACTGAAACGCTGAGAAACAGTTTTGCATAATCCACTTTGGCCTTCGTCGATTAGTACAGGGTCAGAGGAGAGCGAATTCCCAGGCCTCACTCCCCAGTTGGGTCCTTTATGGTACATTTGAGGCACGATATTAGCGGTTGAACGGGCGGTTGGCGAAATTGATTTATCGGCCATCGGAATTATTGAAAGACGACGCAACAGGAACATACCGCCAAAGTCCCTCTTGGCTAACTGAAAACTATACTTTACATTAGATCGGGGCAAAAGTTCATGCATTTTGTATTGCTAGGGCGGTTGCTCGGAAAACAAGGAAACATGAAGATGCTGGCCGCTTGTTCAAACCGGAGCCT
>NW_024088265.1:0-33035 GCF_009730915.1 Dioscorea cayenensis subsp. rotundata
GTTACGTATTGCTAACGGCAGCATATCAAGTTTCTGGCTCGATGTACATCTTTTGGATAGACCTATTTAGAGGTTTAATCATTGAAAACATCTCAAAATACCCAAAACACAATTATAATATTACTATGTATTTATATTTAATTACTTAAAGAGTGATTTTGTTATTTATTTTGCTACCTATGTTTTTTACTGCGTAATGAAGTCCAACGTAGAGATTTCTTTGTTGTTGGCGGGTATAGTTTCTCCTTGGTTGCTCAACCCACATGTGGACTGAAATGCTTGGTTGCAAACGACCAAATGGAGATGAGTAGTAATCGGTGAGTAATAAAACCGGCGTTTGGTTGAAAGGATTGGGGAGGTAGTTTATTAGGAATGAGAAACAAAGTGAAAAGAAGATATGATAAAATGACCGGCTGCCCTTTCTTTATAAAATGAATATCATTATTATATATATATAATGAGGTGTGATAATTATTTTTAAAATTATTTAAATATTAAAACATGTTGACACGTTTCTTACCATCTTTATTTGCTATTTCTCTTCATTCCATTAGCAGATTTGCAAGATTTATATCCATAAATACCTTCCCCTAATTTATTGTTGTCTTATTGGCAACAACACTAATGGCCATACTTACACCATTCTTTACGATATTCAACAATAGCCTACTGATTTCTTTATTTTGAATTATGTAACATTCATGAAATTATCATTAGAACAAGAACCATTCTCATTTTGGTGCAATCAACCATCTCACTGACATTATTGTAGGAAATATATTATCTATATAGCATGCAAATACTACAAACGAAGACTATATAAATATAAGATGCAATCAAGCACAAACTACTGTAATAATTCAAAATAATACTTAGAAAATTCCAGCCTAGGGTAGGCGTGCGTAAGCACTGTCCTAACGCTGAATTGGCCTTCCTCATGCAAGATTTTTAGGCCTCACTGCAAGCGAAGGATACACTAACTCGGGAATGAAGAACTCTTGTAGCCTAGCACGTTCGGCGTCGAGATATCCCAATCACACCCACAAGGTTCAGGCAAAGAACTACAGAATAAGAACAAGAATATTTGGGTTTTCCATATACGCAAAAGTGCACACCCGGGAGAAAGAGAATGTGAGAGAAGGAAGTAAGTGTGTGTTTAGGGTTCATGGTTGGACATATATTTATAGTCAAGAGATCTCTAACAACTCACTTAAATACACAATGTGTGACTAAAAATGAGAAGGAATTTGGTTTGAGTATACCAACATGTGGGACCAGCTGGGACCCTCAAGACCCACATCCAACAATCCCCCCACTACACTTAAAACCAAAGTACGACCAACAACCGTAACAAATGCAACAAGGATTCTCTAAAGATAATCAATCAAAAGTAAATGATCAGAAGAATAATGAAGGAACAAACGGCCTGGACCTAGGTTTTTACTCGATCGAGGCTAAGGTGTCTTTGAAGACTTGAACCTTAACCTTTTCATTAGAGTTTCCAAGCTGATAGAGGCGGTGAGTGAACCCGAGTTTTTTTGAACTACAACTCCTTGAATCATAATTGAACTTTAATGATGATATTGTTATTGCACTTGAATAAACTTGGTTGGTGCATTTATTAGCCATGCGCTCGATATCATTTCATGGAGATTATTAGAGAGTTAGTCCATTGACTCTCATAGTAGTGGACGACTGAGCTATCTCCAGATAGGTGAGATCTCCAGAGATATTTGTAGTATAATATATCTCTTAACAAGCCTTTAATCTAATTAAGAGCAATGCTCAACCTTTACACCACTACATGAGAGCACACGTCAAAGGAATGGGGTAATAATGTACATATCTCAAATATACATAGGGTTTTCTCGAGTCAACCAATCAATAGCTTCCCTTGAACTTCTATCACGGAATTTTCCATTCAAAAAGTAGGGTCACTATTATTATTGACCTTTATGGGCTTAGCCCCATTCCCTCGACGCCTCGGCTATCATTTATCTCGATAAGTCTTTAGTCGAGGGCAATCGCTAGATTTAGCTCGACTTTTATGTAATCAATGCTCACTGTGTCGGACGTCTCCATATTGATTTGTGGTGGATCCTCATATGCCTATATTTTATCGTTAGTACTTTCACGCTTGCACAGTTCAATAGCAGATTTAGAATCATAATGTATAGCAATAGGAGGCATAGGAGAAGACATAATAGGAATCTCAGAAAGTAAATTTCTAATCCACTCAGCATTTGTACATGTAAAAATCAAGCACAATTAATTCAACTTCCATGGTGCTCCTAGCATTAAGCTTCTACTTAGCAGATTTCCATTGGACAACTCCTCCACCAAGTAAAAATACTTGGCCTGAGGTTGATTTAAGATCCACTGAGTCAGATATCCAGTTGTCTCTACCACACTAGGAATACCTCAACCCAAAAGACATTGAGCCTTTTAGGAAACTAAGAACCCTCTCAAGAGCGAACCAGTGTTCTTGATTTGGGTTACTGGCATATCTACTCAATCTAGATCTGGAATCGTAATGTCAAGTCTATTTCGGTTCGAGCGGATACATCACGAATCCTATGATCCGAGTATAGAGATCACGATTCACAAGTTCACCTTTGTTCTTCTTAATGTGTACCTTTGGGATCAAAAGGTGTAACAGCAGTTGCAATTTAGATATCCCAGTATTTTTCTCCAACACTTTCTCAATGTAATGAGATAGAGATAAAATAATGCCATATACCGATCTATTAAGCTTGATTCTTAGGATAACATCAGCTTCTCCTAGATCTTTCATATCAAACTTACTGCTCAGAAAATTCTTGACATCACAAACAAGATCAAGATCAAAAAGCAAAGATAAGTAAATCATCAACATATAAGCACACAATAACACATTTTCCATCTACTAATTTCTATCGTAAACACACCTATCACGATTATTTACAACAAATCCATAAGATATGATTGTATAGTCAAACTTGGCATGCCACTTTGCTAAGAGGCATGCTTCAGATCCATAAAGAGATTTTACAAGTTTTGCGAGTCCTTGTGCTCTTGTCCAGGGGACAACAAAGCCTTCAGGGTTGCTCCATGTAAATTTCTTCCTCTAAAAGCACCATTTAGGGAAAGCAGCCTTTACATCCATCTAATGGATTTCAAGAGCGAAAGAAGAGGCAAATGCTACAAGAATCCTAATGGTGGTGGTGCGAGCAACTAGTGAGTAGGTGTCAAAAGTAATCAAGTCCCTCTCAGTATGTATGAACCTTTTTGTAACTAACTTTGGCGTTGAACTTTTTCAATTTATCCGTCGGATCTTAACTTCTTCCACGAAGATCCATTTACACTCAAAGGTTTACTCCCAAGAGGCAAGGAAGTAAGTATTCAGGTGTGGTTACTCATAATTGAGTGGTACTCATCATCTCCAGCTTCTTTCCAAGAAACTAAATTAGCAGAAGCCATAGCCTCCTGATAAATGGTAGTAGCCTCCTTTCCACTCTACCTCTTTTGCTTCTTCTGAATTCCTGTACAGAAATAGGAACTAAACCAGAAGTAGAGCTATAGGTCAGAGGTACAGAAGGAGTGGGACTGGAGGCTGATCTCAGAGTGAAGATGTTCTTAAAGTAAGCATCATCTCTAGCTTCAATGATGGTGTTTCTAGCTATTTCACTCACCTTTGAGTTAATAACTAGGAATCCCCTAATATTACTATCTAGAGCATACCCTACAATCACTACATCTGGGGTTTTATGGCCTACCTTCCGGGTTCTAAGATTAGGGATCTTGACCTCAGCTAGACACCCCCCCCACACTTTGAAGTAGTTGAGCTGTGGGGCTCTTACTTTCCAAAGTTCATTGGGCGATGTGCTACGACCCTTAAAAGGAATCCTATTCAAGATAAAGCAAGCCGAGAGCAAAGCCTCCCCCCAGAACTTAATAGCATGGTATTTACCATGTATATCAATGTCTTGTTTATCCTTTAAGCAACTCAATTAAACTCAGGAGTGTAAGGAGTAGTGAACTCATGCACAATCCCATTCTATTCACAGAATCAAGACATAGCATTAGAAGTAAACTCTCCACCTTTATCAGATCTAAGAACCTTAATAGTCTTACCAAAGCTGAATCAAAAAGTGAACCATCGATCAGATTTTTTTCCTAATATCGGGTGCATCTTGAACATCTAACGGGTGAGAACTTTCCCGGATGTCATCTTCAAATCAATCCGTCCCTCTCTCTAACACGTATGCTACCGAGGCCGCTTCAAGAGTCACATCCTCCACTTGAGACGATAGTGGAGAACCAAAAAGCGTTGCACAAAGCGTGGATGTTAGCACTAGAAGGAACCACTCTATATTTTGACAAGTCAAATTGACAGAAGGAATGAAAGACACTAACCTAAAGAAAGTCCTAGAGGAGGGTTCACCCATCTTAAGCACATTTACTTGCGGTTTGGATGGACCGAAATTTTTGCTGATAGGTTCAGTCTTACAAAAGCAGCAATCACGAGTAACATTGTTTGTCCTACCACAAACAAAACAATGTTTAGAACTTTTCTCATAAGGTTTAGTTTTGGGTTACTGAGAGGTTTGAGAATGAGAGTGGGTTGGCTTGCCCTTGGCCTTAAAGGGTTTCCTTTTAGGGGGAAATTGGCGACCTTTATCAGAAAAGTGGGAATTCTTAGAGCTTTTAGAACTATTAGGGCTACCACTATGTTTAGCTAGATAAACTCGGCCTTTATGAGAATTTGCACCCTTAGAGAAGATTCGGTTGGCTTTCTCAATTCTAATGGTGTTGTAAACTTCTACAAGGTCTAAGGAATCAATCTTGTGTTTAAGTCCATTCGCAAAGCCTAACCAAAGGAGGTGGTAGCTTGTTCAGGACAATGGACACAATGTGGCTCCTTTATGGCACTAAGGTAGTCCTGAAAGGTGTGAATCTGTTCTCCCATCTTTGCCCCATTTACCATCTTGTAGTTCTCAAACTTTATGCTCAGGTGGCTAATCCTAGTAGCAATATCGGGGGGTCATACTCCTTTTCTAGGGCACTCCATATATTCTTAGCAGTCTTATAATCCAAGTATTTGTCATAAAGACGATCAGAAAAAATGCTAAGAATTCTATAGCGACATTGGAAATCAATCTCTTCAGGAGTTTTACTAGGAGCTAGGGAGCTAAAGGTTTGGTCTACAGTCGAGATGGATAATCAGCGAAGTCCACTAAGATCAAGATCAAAGCAATCAGAATTAGAGGATAGAGTAAGGATTGTGGATACTCCTAAGGTATACAAGCAAAATTCAGCCTGATGTCTCCACCTTCTAAAGTTCACATTACCATCAAACTTGACAAGTTTACACGAAGTGTCAGATTGTGCATCCATGTGTGTGTAATGTACGTTAATCAGGTTCAAGGTCTATCAATGTGACACAAGCTGTAATATCGAAAACCATTGGAAACCTTTAAGAAATTTTTATTGAGGTATTACCACGATTGCGATGAGTTTTTGTGCGGAGCCGGTTTGTTGAGAAACCCAAGTGGAAATAACAAGGACCTAAGTGTGAAAGTTTATAGAAAAATTTTTGGGTTCTAAGTAATAAAAGGTTTGATCCGAAGTGTTTCGGAAATAAAGGACTGAAAAGGGAAGTTTGTAGGGACCTTTGGGAAATAGTAATTCATGATTTAGGGACTATTGATGACTCTTAAAGGGATCCTTTTTGTAAGAAATTTTTATTTTTCGAGGGACCGACGGTGAATTTTTGGTAGACATTAACTTAAAGAGATGAGTTCTAGAGAGAAAAGAAGGTTTTTGGATAAAGTGAAGCTTTCTTCTTCATCAAAGAGCTTCTAAACCGGTGAGAGAAAAGAAAGAAGAAGATAGAAGAGAAATTTGAGGATTTTTGGGAAAGAAGAAGCTTGGTGCTTGATGGAGGGAGGATGGGATGAAGCATTCATTGGTAAGGATTTTGGTGGTTTATTTATTCATATACTTGGATGTATGTGTGTGTATTTTGAATTGAAAAATCTCATTTTTCTTGGGGAAGAGAAAGGGTTTGATGATGGAAATGATTAATTGTTGTTAGTAATGAGTGTTGCTTCAATTTTGTTTGGAAAACTCTTTGTATTTGAGTGGGATTTTGCTTGGAATGGATGAATTTTCGGGGTTATTGTAAATTACTGTAGCAAACGGAATTAGGGTTTGTTTTGATTATCAAGTTGTTGATGATGATTAAGTGGATAATGATGATTAAAATGGTGATGATAATGGATGGAGATTAAGTGGTTAAGCTTAACCAAATTGGTTGAGTTGGGCTTGATCAAATCAAGTAAAGTGGGCTTGATTTAAATTAGTCAAGTTCATTTAATTGGATTGGAGTTGGGTTTGGCTAACCAAGTTGAATAGGTTGGGTTCATTTGGGTTTGAATAAGAGTAAAGTATTAATTTGGTGCAACCAATTGAGAATTAATTTAGTTTTTACTCAATGTGTAATTGAGTTGGGTTGAATTTAGGTTAAGTTGGTTGAGTTTGATTTGGGACTGGTTCAGATTTTAGGCTAATGACTTAGGGATGAACCGATTCAAGAAGAATTGGCTTCTGTTGAACCAAGCTGGTTCATGAGATTTTGTATAACAATTGTAATTGGTTCAATGTTGGTTGGTGAAATTGAAATTGGTTTACCGAAATTAAGATTGGTTCAGGCTGGTTCAGAATGGTTTGGCCCAAATTGAGTTTGGTTTAATTGTAAGTGGAGACCAGTTTAATTATGCAAGGTCGGGTTTTAATCGGTTGGATTGAGTAGGTCCAATTAGAAAGTCAATTATTGGTTTTTTTATTTATTTTCTTTTTGGTTCAATTTCGTCATTAGCCTGCATTTTATTTATTTTATTTCTGTTCTCTTGTTAGGTGTTATTCAGGCTTGGGAGAAAGTTCCAGGTCTAGCAAGAAACCCAAGGGAGACCAGGCGAGTTGGTAATGGCTATTATTTTTAATAATTGGTTAATTGCTATTATTTTGAAATAATTATTTAATGGCTACTATTTGGAATTAATTGTTTAATTATTTAATTTTATATTACTTAATTATTAGATTGTTAAAGGTTATTTATTTTAATTTGTAGTTTGCTATGCCATAGCAATCGTATTAGTATATCTAGTGACGTACAATTATACGTTGTTTCAACTGTGGAAAATACATGTATATATATTTTAATTATTATTTACATGTCTTTATTTTAATGGTTATGTGTACCTTGACTTTGGAATGATTTGTATAACTATGTGTGCATATTAAAATGATTTTACCGTCAATTCTTGTGAAATTGATTTTCATTCTTGGTATAGGAATGGTGTCCTGTATTTGGACTTTGCGGGGCATTATGCATGTATTGTGCTATTGAGCTTTCATAGGATTTTAATGCTGACTATGGACTTTTGTTCGACACTATAGTGGGGGTCTCACGGTCCGGCCTGATGGGAGGAGGTATGGTTAACCCTGAGTTTACCCTGGTCAAGAGGTGCGTGGAGCCATTGGCAGGTGTTCTTTTATGTGAGAAACCCGGGGTCACCACATGGGGATCTTAATGGCCAACGTCAGAGTTATGAATACCTTGATGACTCTCAATGGCAACTAAGTTGGGGAGTGTTTTTAGGCTAGTGATTTGAGATTGGTTTTACAGATCAGTTGTGTTAAACATGTTATTTTGTATTGTGACGAGTTGGCAAAGCCCAGCTATCGTTCTTAGGAGGCCAGCCTCTCACAAAGATTCATATTTCCTTGGAAAAGTGATTTGATGATGATTCATGATGAATTTATGTTTTAAAAGCTCTTTAAAGCTGTATTTTGCAAAAAATTCTGGTATTTGGGAAAGTTGGGAAATTTTTTTTAGGAATGGATCTTGATATACTTTATATACGCTACATTTAATTATTTAAAATTATTGAACCACTATCGACGAACTGAAATGTGTTACAGTTGCAGGAGCAGGACCCTACTAGATTGCCTGTGCGAGTATAAAACCAGTCAAGGTTGAGTGCAGTGTTACAATGGGTTAATTTTCTTTCTATGTGTTGATGTCGTGATCTTATAGCAGTTGGACCCGCAAATTGGATTAATTATGTTTGTTGTATTCATGTATTTGAACCTATAGTTTGTTTAAAAGTTGTTAATAGTGTTCTGTAAATCTAATTTGGTTTTTCAGGGGTGTCAATTTTTTAATGAAAATGGATTTTTAGCTGATGAGCGCCACATTTACCTCAGTAGAAGGGGTGGGTGTGACACAAGCAAGTTTTAACGTTTTTAGAGAATTTAAAGAACTGATATAAATTGTAGAAAATTAATTTGCAGGAATTTAACTTGCATAAATACAGTACTATAGAAATATACATACAGAAATATGAGCTACAGTATTATATGTATGAAAATGGTATACAGGAATTTTTACATATAAAATATAGTCTATAAATTTTCTGCATACAAGAATATAATGTACAGCAGTATACGCACGGGAATATGGTATTCTACAGCACTATATGTACCGAATAGAGTATTGCAGAATATGCTTACAAAATACATAAATATACTTGCAGCTAAACAGATTAGGTATATGTGAGCCCCTCTCGTTAATTACATCCTAGCTGTTGCTTTTAAATTAAATCATAGCCGTTGATTTTATTTTTGAGTTTCGAAACCCTAGAAGTCACTTCATCTCCTTTAGTTTAGATCGCCATTTAGGGATAAAAGGGAGAGATACCTTGCCTAATCTCTTTCTCTCCCTATTTGCGGGTGGTGTTGGTAGCGAGGACGAGAGAAGGGTCTCGTACGTCAGAGTTTCGTTTCACTGTTATTATTGAGGTAAGGTTCTGATTTATTTTTTTGATGCTCTTTCTTATAATTGTTGTGACATGATACTAGTCAGGGTTAGGGTTTGGTGAGGATGTTGATTTGATTTAATTTGAGAATAAGATTCAGAAATTCCTGTTAGCATAACAGTAAACCCTCTTCGATTTTAGAGGTCTTAGAGGCTGAATTTGGGGGATAGTTGAATAAGAAACTTGTAGTGATTGACGTTGGCTAAGTACCTGTAAAATTTCAGAATTTTTACATAAGTATCCTGTAAATTATAAGTTTTAGATGCAGGTGACATGGACAGGATTTTTGTGCTGCCCTTGAACTTGTTTTGATTAATTTTATGGTTGTAAGTTCTGATTTAGATTTAGATTTATATAAAAAAGTTATAGAGGATGATCTTATATTTGACTCTAAAGAATTTCAGAATTTTTAGCCACGTAATTTGTGAGATATGATCGGATTTATTTAGTGGTGCTCAATGGCATTTCTACAGGAAGCATGAATTTTGAGCAGAGAATTTGAGAATCTTAGATATTGAATCAGGACTTATGATTAATAAGAAAGTTGTTCAGTTTTGAGTTATTTATATGCTGCTAAAGTCTAGTATCATTTGAAGTTATATGTTGTGAGATATTGTTATTGCAAGAGGCATGTCTGAAATTGTTGGTTTGCATAATTATGATTTTTAAAAGTGATCGCTTAAATTTTGCAGTTCTCAAATCTTTGTGAGATTTGGTCATGTTATATATGTAGTTGTCTAGTGTTTTTAGAAGTTTAAAATTTGTGATTTAGGTTAGAATTCACAAAGCTATGTTGATTTCAATCTTAAGGGGAATTAGTTATTAGTCTCGACTTTTGTAGCTTCGTTAGTGTCTTGAAATTGTTTTTGGATTCATGTGAATTTTAGAATTTGTTTTGTCTGTAATTCTGATGGGTTATTCCAAAATATAGGAGTTTCCGAGAAAACTCGATTTGTGTGAATTCAAAATCTGGTCAGTAGATAGGTAAGTATCCACAACAAATAAATCCTATTATCTGTATATACTTGAGAATTCTAGTTTCCTAAATTTCTGAAATTTTTGAGAATAATAATTATTATTTCGATTTATATTTAGAATTACTTTTTTTTTAATAATTTGCAATTCATATGTAAGTGTTGAGATTTGGAAATGAATTGGAATTATTTTTATATGAAAATGGGATCATCAAATTTTTGTATTCTGTTCTGTTCTGATAAGTGTTTGGGCATTACTTATTTTGACATAGTAACTTGTAGTCCCCAACTAACTTTGCAATAACCCTATCTTTGGGGGTTAAGCATTGATTGTGTCGACATGTATCTGTGAAATAGAAACTATAGTTTTCTACCGTTCTGTCGGTGAAAAATAACATCTTCTGATAATTCTGGCTCGGGTCAGCGAGGGGAAACTTATGACCTCTGATATTCTGGCTCAGGTCACTGAGGGTAAACATATTGTGGGCTCCTTTCCTTCCACCTGGCCTTTAATTAGGATTGACCGGATAAAAAGCATGGATCACAAATCAAATTTTAATATTTTGTAGACTTCAAGGGATTGTGGGTTCATGACTTTCATTAGGGGCAAGCACCTAGTGTTAATTATCCTCAACATTGTTACAGGAACCTCCGATTAAGAAAATAAGTGTGAAGAAAGAAACAGATTTTGACAAATAAATTTTATTCATGAATTCATAGACTTCATTGAAAGTACAAGAAGTTTGAAATTTAATTATCTTGACGCAACAATGATGGTAGCATTTCATTCCCTTCCGACTATTTCGCCGAAAAGCGTGCTTTGACTTTTGTTGACTTCTAGTCTTCGTCAACGGTTGAAATATGCATCTTAACATGATTTAGAAACTTATGAAGTTGTATCTTGGATATTTGGATTTGTATCTTGGACTTGATTTGGAACTTGATTTGATTCTACATAAACTTCGGCCTTCAGGCTTGTGAAACTTTTTTGTAACTTGTGAACTCTCCAACACTTTAACTTTGAGGTTGTTGAGCTCATTTGTTGATTTATTTGGAACTTGGAACTTGGAACTTGCATCTTGGATTTGATTTGAAACTTGATTTGATTTTTCGTAAGTTTCGGCTTTCATCCTTGTGAAGCTCTTTTACAACTTGTGAACTCTCCAACGCTTTATCCTTGAGGTCGTTGAGCTCATTTATTGATTTATTTGAAATTGGATCTTTGATTTTGCATCTTAGATTTTGATTTGGATTTGAAGCTGTGGATTCCCTATGTTGATGAATCATAAACTTGGTTTGACTTTTCATGAGCTTCGGGTATCATGCTTGTGGTGTTTTTTTTTTGCAACTTGTGAACTCTTCAACGCCTTAGCTTTGAGGTTGTTGAACTCATTTGTTGACTTGTTTGAAACTTGGAACTTAGACTTTTCAGTTTGCATCTTGAATTTGATTTGGAACCTGATTTGATTTTTTTATAAGTTCGGACTTCAGACTTGTGAGGCTTTTTGCAACTTGTGAACTCTTCAACACTTTAACTTTAAGGTTGTTGAGCTCATTTGTTGATTCATTTGAAACTTGAAACTTGGATCTTTGACATTTGACCTTTTCCATCTTAGATTTTTGATTTGGAACTTGATTTGATTTTTCATAAGCTTCAGTTTTCATGCTTGTGAAACTATTTACAACTTGTGAACTCTCCAACGCTTTATCCTTGAGGTTGTTGAGCTCATTTATTGATTTATTTGAAACTTGGATATTTGATTTTGCATCTTAGATTTAATTTGGATTTCAAGTCGTGGATTCTCTATGTTGATAAATCACAAACTTGGTTTGACCTTTCATAAGCTTCCGGTCGTCATGCTTTGTGAAGCTTTTTATAACTTGTGAACTCTTCAACTCTTCATCCTTGAGGTTGTTGGGTTCATTTGTTGATTTTTCTTTCTTTGATTTGATTTAGAACTTGATTTGATTTGGATCTTGATTTGATTTTTCATAAGCTTTCGCCTTGAGGGCTTGTGAAACTTTTTGCAACTTATAAACTCTTCAACGCTTTTAGTCTTGTGGTTGTCGAGCTCATTTGTTGATTTGTTTGAAACTTGGTACTTGGACTTTGAACTTGCATCTTGGGCATTTGAACTTGAATCTTGGATTTGATTTGAATTTCAAGTTGTAGATTCTCTGCATTGATGAACCACAAACTTGGTTTGGCTTTTCATGAACTTCGGTTTTTATGCTTGTGAAGCTTTTTTGTAACTTGTGAACTCTTCAACACTTTAGCTTTGAAGTTGTTGAGCTCATTGGTTGACTTGTTTGAAACTTGGAACTTGGACTTTTTAGTTTGCATCTTGAATTTGATTTGGAACTTAATTTGATTTTTTTTTTATAAGCTTCGGCCTTCAGGCTTGTGAGGCTTTTTGCAACTTGTGAACTCTTCAACGCTTTAACTCTGAGGTTGTTGAGCTCATTTGTTGATATGTTTGAAACATGGAACTTGGACTTTGAAATTGCATCTTGGATTTAATTCGAAACTTGATTTGATTTTTTTATAAGCTGCAGCTTTCATTCTTGTGAAGCTTTTTGTAACTTGTGAACTCTTCAACACTTTAACTCTGAGGTTGTTGAGCTCATCTGTTGATTCATCATTTTTTTAATGCCTTGATTTTGATTTGATTTTTTTCTCTCTTTTTTTTTGTTTTAGAATGCTTGGCTTTTGAAGATCTTGAAATTTCTTCATCACTCTTAAGAGAGTCAATGGCCTCAAATAGGGTCCATGAGCTCAAAAAGGGTTTTATGGGTTTTGGAATTTTTCATCACTCCTAAGTGAGTCAATGGCCCTCAAATAGGGTCCATGAGCTCAAAGAGAGTTTTATGTTTTAGAATTTTTCATAACTCCTAAGAGAGCAATGAGCTCAAACAGAGGGCCCATGAGCTCAAAAAGAGTTTTTATGGGTTTTGGAATTTTTTTCATCACTCGAAAGAGAGTCAATGACCTCAAACAAGGTCCATGAGCTCAAAGAGAGTTTTATGGGTTTTGGAATTTTTCATCACTCGAAAGAGAGTCAATGGCCTCAAACGGGGTCCATGTGCTCAAAGGGAGTTTTATGAGTTTTGGAATTTTTCATCACTCAAAAGAGAGTCAATGACCTCAAATAAGGTCCATGAGCTCAAATAGAGTTTTAAGGGGTTTTGGAATTTTTCATCACTCGAAAGAGAGTCGAGAGTCAATGGCCTCAAACAGGGTCCATGAGCTCAAAGAGAGTTTTATGGGTTTTGGAATTTTTCATCACTCGAAAGAGAGTCAATGGCCTCAAACAGGATCCATGAGCTTAAAGAGATTTTGTCATCACTCAAAGAGAGTCAATGGCCTCAAACGAGGTCCATGAGCTCAAAGAGAGTTTTAAAAGAATCTTCAATAGCCCATCTGCTTCCGTGACTGTTAAGAGGCAATGAAGAGGCCCTCCAAAAGAGAGCGATCCAACATGCATTAGACATCACTGTAAGCTTTAAGGGGGTCTTGTGAAATTAACAAAATACCCCTCATCTTCACTAAAAATCCTTTTTCTTCTTCTTTTCTTTTTTTCTCTTTTTTTTTGCATTTAGATACTCTAACTTTTTCTTTTTCACATTTTATCAAATTTTTACAAATAAACCCCCAAACTTTCATATTTTTTTCATATTTTTTTCCATATTTATTATTTTTTTGCAGCTTAAACCCTCGAGCTTTCAGTATTTTTCACACATTTTCACATTTTTTGCACATGTGTCCTCAAAAATTTTTCTTTTTCTTTCTTCTTCTTCTCTTTTACGATGGTGTTCACAGTGAGTGAAAACGAACAGCATGCATATACTCTTGTCTATGGGCATGATTTAAAGACAAATTATGCAGGGACGGGTCTAGCATTAATATTTAAAGATTTTTTTGCCAGAACACATCTTATACATTTTGTATAGAGTTTCATCTACCTCATCAAGATGACATTTTTCCTATGGCATTATGCATGGAATTAACAACCATATGTATGTATTTTGCATGAAATTTCATCTAAGATTTTTTAGGGCATCTCGCATGGATTGAACCAAACCAAATATGCTTATACATATACGCATTTATATGAAACGTTATAAGATCATCTACCTTCTTAAAGTGATGAACTTCTCAAGGCTTATGAACATTTTTTGCTTGGCGTGTGTGAAGGGGACATCACCATTGTCGGGCACCTCCATGGGATCTTTCTTCTCCTTCATCTTCACAATAGGACTTTCTTGCTAAGTCCCATGCATATCGAATGACCACCGATGGTTTTCTTAGTGTAAAGGTGAGTGACGATGAGATGCCGGAGCTCCTTCTTCTTGAGTGACTTAAGAAGCTTGTTGGCGCAATCCTAAACACCCTTTGACCACTTCTTAATCTGAATGTACTGTTGCGAGAACCAAGCGATGAAGAGTGCAATTCCAATTGAGTGTGTCGTCTTGGATAGTCTACTTCATTGTGGGATGCGTCCAGTAGCCCATCGATAGCCATTGGAGGACATTTGGCCGCTCATATATTTGTTGAATGCACCATGTCACTGGCTCACACCTTGGGGAGAGATTATTGATGAAAACCACGGTCTTGAGAGAGAGAGAGAGAGAGAGAGAGTCGGGAGATGAAGAAGAAAGAGAAGTATCAAGAGCATACATGCATCCTTCTATATGTGAGTAATTCCTCAAAAAGAGTGGGCCTCATCATCCATCAAAATCCTTTTTTTCTTGTACTGGGTCCCACCATGGAAAGAGATAGAACCTCTCATGTGTGGCAATCCATATTTTTTTTAAATGCTCACCGGTCCCACCATGGAAAGAAAACCTCCGTCTTCATGCATCACCATGCCGAATTTTTTTTTTTGGCCGGCCCCACCATGGAGAGAAGAAATGCATCAATTGTTTAAACTCCCTGGCCCCACCATGAGAGAGCTTCCCTTCTTCTTCATGCCATGCTCATTCCTTTTTACCCTGCGTCTCCCCTTCAAGATTATCCTATCCTCAACCAAAAAAATTTGGGCCCACTCATATTGTTTTTGATTTTTTTAACCAAAAAAAATCTCTCCTTATTTTTCAAATATCCGGATTTTTATTTGAATTTGATTAGCATTATCCGGATATATATTTTTTTTAAATCAAATTTTAAATTTACATGTATTTTTTTTTAAATCTGAATTGGGGATAAAATATTAAAATTCCTTTCTCTTTTTTAAGCATGGATAAGCTCAAAATGATCTTTATCTCCCTTAAATTTTATTTAAATCCAAATTTAATGCTGGTAGAGATAAAGTTTAGGGTTTTATTCAAATTAAAAGTCTTCCTTCTCTTTTTTCCTATATAAACAAAGTGCCCCCTCGTAATTTCCTCACGTAATCTAGTGAAGAGAGGAAGGTACGAGTATTCTTTAACCGTAGAGCCTTTGATCTTCATCCCAATCATCTCGAGGTAAGAATCTAACTCTCGTTTATTTTTTATTTTTATTTTTATTTTTATTTTTCATTTCATTTTATATTTTCAATTTTGTTCGATGCTTGGTAGAGAGTCAATTTTCTATAAAAAAAATTTTCTTGAGAATTCGTAAGCATGTATTTGTGTCACCACCAAACCTTGCTTCACTTTCTTTTTATTGCATCCTAAATATCATGCATATACATTATCTCTCCTTCTAGACACCTTGAGTGACATGCCTTCTCTCTTGTTTGTTTTATATATATATATATATATATTTTTTATCATGCCCATGGAACGCCAGTACATCATGCCCATGGAACGCCAGTACATCACTGTTTTTACAATCATCTTGCACTGTACGGCAACCTTTCTCCCCCCCCCCTTTTTTTATTGTTTTCTTATTTTTTCATTATCAGCCTTCATGAAACCATGCACTTCATTATTCAATCATTATTGTTTTCCTTTTCATCCACGAACACTCAAGGATATCATACTTTCTTTATTATATTTTTTTTCCATCCATAGATCACATGCTTTTTCCTTTCATTTTATTATATTATTATTTGTCCATCATTCATGAGCACATACTTTCCTTATTACTTATATTTTTTATCCATGATTGATATGCTTCTTCCTCTTACTTCATTATTTTTTTTTTCCTTGGTCCGTAAGCATGTGCCTTTTATCCTTTTATTTTATAATTTCATTAATTTTTCCTTTATCTGGAGCACATTCTTTTTATTGGTAAACAACATGCTTCTTTTGCTTTTATTATTTTTTTATTTTTATTTTTTACCGTGAACACTTTTTTTTCCTTTTTATATGGACAACATGCCCCCTTTTTTCTCTGGTACCGGAAACCGAAAGCCATTTTTATTATTATTATTTTTTATTTTTTTTATTTTTTTTCCTTGGCATCCGTACACCATATCACAACATGCCATCTTGAATCTTGCAACCAATTTTTTTTAATATAATAATACTTTTTCCTTTTTCATTTTTATTTTATTCTTTTTTTTATTGTCTCTCTCTTTTTTATATATATATATATATATATATTTATAATATTTTTATAGCTTTTCCAATGGCTCCCACCACAAAGGATAAAACACCAAAGGACAAGCTAATAGAGCCCCTTTTCAAACCGTATGATGATCAAGATAAAGCTCCGGATGGAATATCAATTCCGAGACATTATCCCATCGATTCCAAGAACTCAGGAAGACCACTCCGCTATTCGGGAAGTGACTTCGATGAGTTGACTAATATACCGACCGCCTTTCGTGAGATAGGTGAACTAACACCTACTTATTTTCACAAAAGAAGAGCGCAACAGGTTATATTATTGAACCCATACGAATCCACCCCGTCGGACCTCAACTTAGAGATACTTGGCTATCGGGTGAACACCGATCCCGCAGTTGACTTATGGACTAGGAGATCTCCTTTTCATTATTATACTCCCTATCCACCAATGTACGAAACATGGGCTTCTATAGTGATGAAGAGATCATTTGAGACACTTAAAAAAGCAGGCATCCTCGGTGTTGTCGCAATATCAACAGGGACCTATGGATTTGACCCATCAGTCATAAAAAGTCTTGCCGAAGCATGGTGTCTGAGAACCAACACCTTTGTAACTCCCTTTGGAGAAATCGGAATTTCTCTCTGGGACCTCAGGTGTGTTGGAGGCTTGCCAATTATAGGAGAATTCTATGAAGAATATGTCCCTCCAAACCACATGCTCTATTCTGAAGAGGCATATCCCTCTGTTTTGAGAGACCTGTTCAACATCTACTAGTGGATTAGTGATGCTACTTCAACCAAAACAAACAAAGTTTCCCATATTCAATGGACAAATTTTTTCTTCAAGAGTCAACATGGGAAAATGAAACTTGTGGTAGACGATGATGCTCCTCCTCCTCCTCAAGCCTCAGAAGAGTACAGGCTGGCTGCTTTCCTAAGCTTATGGCTTTGTCGTTTCGTCTTGGCTTGTAGAAGTTCTTTCATGCGTCCTGAAATATTTGTAATTGCAGCCAAACTAGCCAAAGGGACAAGACTATCTCTAGCTCCAGCTGTGTTGGCGTGTCTTTGTACCAACCTAGATATCATAACTTCACATCGTAAAGGGTCACCCAACACTTCTGTACCTTTCCCAAGTTATTATTTTTACGGTTGGATCGATTCTCACTTTCCGGGAACCTACTCTCGTATGCCGGCACCAAGTGATAGCCTCAGAAATATAGACGGATTGCGAGAATTTCCCACCATGGCCTTCCTATCGCGTATAGGAGCAGACACTTTCAGTCGTAAAATAGCTCGGAATATGTTAAGAAATGAAGGATGTCTCAGATGGCACCCATTTGTTTGTGAGGAATTCAAGAATGAAGGTTGGTATGAAGACTTTAAAGAACCTGATGAGAAAAATATGCTTAACACAATTCAGTCAGAATACTTTATGGCCCTCCGTCAGAGCATACTTCCTCTGCACCTCAACAAGGATATCTTCGCACAACAGTATAATCCACATAGGTTTGCTCGCCAATTTGTTTACGACCAAGGCTTTCCAAAAGACATCCAGGTGTCGAAGCAACCTCTAGATATTGGCCTCTTGGTGGGTTACTGGCACCACTTTGCTCAAAGAAAATCAGGATCAAAGTTCTACATCCCGTCTCAAAGACGTGTAGGGCAGCCTTTATACCTCTATGCACAGCAATGGTCAGCTCATCTACATCCAACTCTAAAGACCATCTATAATTGTCTCAATGAACAAGACAACCCCTCTCAAAGGAAACAAGATGCCTCTTCCGCAACAAAGTCAAGGCATTCGTCGAAAAGGATTCGAACTGATGAAGCGCCTGATCATAGTATGCCTTATTGATTTTTTTCTATTTTCCCCTTCTTCTTTTTTTATATTACTCATTCGCTTATTCATTTATTCCCTCCCCCTTTTTTTTAGTTCCTGATCCGAATAGGAGTGAGGAAGAACAAGTCAACATCCCAAAACCCGAGCTTAAACCTATTTACTTATTTATTCATTTATTTATTTGATGATGACTTCTTTTTAAAATAGAGTGCACTCCTCTATTTTAGGTTCTCATAAGGCTTCTTCTTCAAAGGCAATTCCTTCTGAGCATGATTCTCTCTACTCGGACTTTGCACATGATGATGATAACTACATACCATTCCTTGATGTCGATCCTCTAGTGGAGAGCCCTCAAGAAGAAGCTGTCCCTTATGTTCAACCCGTTCCTGAAAACTCAACTTCAAAAACCACTTCCACCAATGATAACCCTCCTCCAAAAGATTCTCCAAAACTTGAGGAGGACTTGACCACAAGAACTACATCCATGAGCTCATCTCATCCTCAATCTAGTGACAAAAATCATATCTTACAAACCTTTTGGGTGAATAATTTCATTCACAAGGTGAAATCGTCACAACCTCATGAACATGAAGCCTTAAGGGAAGAGATCACCAAACTTCATAGAACCATGATGCTATTCGGGGTTAATATTTTGGCCACAAGAGACAAGGTATATCAAGTACTTGACATTGCAAAGTGTATTCAAGACTTGAAGCACAATGAAAAAGGTTCCAACATGAAAGAGAAGGAGAAATTGATGAGGAGCGCAAAAAACATTAAAGAAAGAAAATCAGGGATTATGGTGATGACCCAAAGCATTGACGAGGCCAAAATCAGGCTCGCACAAACGCAAAAGAAGCTACAAGAGTTGGAAGCCCAAAGAGAGAAGTTGAAAGCTCAAGAAGAAGAAGACATATACCTCATCAACTCAAGTTTGGACTTATTAAAGTCCATTGCTCCAATAGAAGAAGTAGACAATTCCTTGGCTATTGTCTTAGAAAAACTTGAAGCACTCGGAGGGGGTGACGATTCACTTTAGTTTAATTTATCTTTCTTTCTTGATTGATTTTTTTAGATATTAGCTACTTTACATCATTGTTAGCGTAATCCAATAAATGGAATGAAATTCCATGTCGTTGTAGTCTTCTTCCTAGCAATAAATATGTTGGACTTTCTTTATGGAATCTCAAGCTTCGCATATGATGTTCGTCATCTTTTTTCTTTTCTCTTTGTTTTTTTTTTAATGAAGGCCTTGTATTTATAAACATTTTCAGCCAAATCTGGAATGTTTTTATAAGCCGTTTATCAACTTGATAGCACCATGGGCGAACATGGAACTAAACAGACAAGATCTTGGAACTCAAAATTTTATGTTGATCACATGAGCTCAAAATCCAATTTCCACCGTTGATATTAAAGGAAAGGACCTTAAAAACGACTATAAAAATTTTCATTAAAATTGAACATGATTTGATATGGTGATGCCTGACTTGATGACAAGGTAACTGGGCAGGAATTTAGGCAGATTTCACCTCCAAATTGTCGGATTTTTTATGATAGTCATATGAACTTGGAATGCAATCGTCACCGTTCATATTGAAGAACAGAACACCTTTATTGTGGGGAAAAAATTCCAGAAGGATTGAAGCTATTTAGACTGTCTGATCTTGAGCTAGAATTTGAATATAGTGTGGTGACAATCATTGATGAATTTCATGTATGATTTGCGATTTTACTTTGATAATTGGTGGGCTTGAGACCCAATCATAACCGTTCATATTAAACCTTGTCGGGTCTGGGGTCTTCACAAAAAATTTCAGACCTATCCAAATTTGCGGCATGGTCCGATTAATATATTGATTAACATTGAACGTAGAGAAATGACATCCTGGATCATAACCCATAGTCCTACTCTCTTCCATAAATCATGTAGATCTCAAATTGAATTTCAACCGTTCAGATTGAAGACTAAACGTGTCTTCACGTTTTGAAAGAAATTTCAGGACAATCAAAGATCATTTGGTCACCCGATGAATACCTTGATTGGAGCAACATCATCGAAGAAACTTCTAGCGTTCAACACTTAGACATTTTTTGTTTTGAATACATCATTTTAACTATTTCCCTATGTATAGCACGTGTGTGCGACATGGGTGGCCCATCACCAGCCTTCATTTTCATTTATTTTTTTTTTTTTGCACCGGCTTGCTGTCCATCAGGAGCTACAAATAGGTATCACAACTTCTATGGTTTTCTTTAACTCCATCTGCTCTAAAAATTTTGTTTTTAACTCGATTATTTACCAACCAAAGAGATAGGAAGGCTTGACGATATTGGAAGGCATACTTACACACCCAAGTTTGACAAAAATATAGAAGAGCACGCCAAACTTGGCATGGAAAACTTATAGAAGAACCCTCTATACATGAAAAGATGGGATCCACTATGCATGCATGGTGGGTGATATTTGCCTCGAGAGCATTGTTTCATCATGCACAATTCCCCTTCTTTTTTTTTTTTGTTTTGTTTGTTCATTTGTTGTTTTTTTTATTGATTGATTTTTTTTATATTTGATTTTTTTATTATTATTATTTTTTATTTTTTTATTTTTTTAACCAAATGAGATGATATTTTGGCCCAAGTGGTTATGCGACCATTTCAGTGAGCACCTGTACAACATGTACTTTATGGCCACACAGCTTCGTGTATTTATTTTTTTATTTTTATTTTTATTATTTTTTTTTGTTTTGTTTTGTTTTTGTTTTTTGTTTCTTTTTTTGTTTTTTTGTTGTTGTTTTTCTAACTTTGGCAAGAGCTACGGATATGCAACCATGTGCCCCCTTCAACTTCTTATCAACTTGCTCCCTTTATGCAACAAGTCAACCAAAGACAAAGGTCCTTGACTTCAACAACAACACAAACCTCTTCAGTTTCAATGAGAATTGGTGAGTTGCCCCCTTTGATTCAATTATTGACTAGAACTGAATCTCATCAATCATGGATTTTTTTTTATTTTTTATTTTTTATTTTTTTTTGACAAGTTGTATATGAGCTCGGCGGTGATGGTGGCAGACTTAGCATAACATTGATAAAGTCTGGCATCACAAAAATTTGACTTTGACTTGGATTTTTGTGAATGACCCGTTATAAACAAAGTCATAAAACAACCTTACTTCATGCCCCCATTCCAATAAGGTAGTGATGGGACATGAAGAATTGATGTTTTTTTTATAAACATCTTTTTCACACTTGATTTCAAAGATGGGAGGAGAAGCTATGTCCCCACCGGGCGTGCCAGACTTTGTGGGCTCCTTTCTTTCCACCTGGCCTTTAATTAGGATTGACCGGTTAAAAAGCATGGATCACAAATCAAATTTTAATATTTTGTAGACTTCAAGGGATTGTTGGTTCATGACTTTCATTAGGGGCAAGCCCCTAGTGTTAATTACCCTGAACATTGTCACAGGAACCTCCGATTAAGAAAATAAGTGTGAAAAAAGAAACAGATTTTGACAAATAAAATTTATTCATGAATTCATAGACTTCATTGAAAGTACAAGAAGTTTGAAATTTAATTATCTTGACGCAACAATGATAGTAGCATTACATTCCCTTCCGACTATTTTGCCGAAAAGCGTGCTTTGACTTTTGTTGACTTCTAGTATTTGTCAACGGTTGAAATATGCATCTTAACATGATTTAGAAACTTATGAAGTTGTATCTTGGATATTTGGATTTGTATCTTGGACTTGATTTGGAACTTGATTTGATTCTTCATAAACTTCGGCCTTTCAGGCTTGTGAAACTTTTTTGCAACTTATGAACTCTCCAACACTTTAACTTTGAGGTTGTTGAGCTCATTTGTTGATTTATTTAGAACTTGGAACTTGGACTTTCAACTTGCATCTTGGATTTTATTTGAAACTTGATTTGATTTTTCATAAGCTTCGGCTTTCATACTTGTGAAGCTCTTTGCAACTAGTGAACTCTCCAACGCTTTATCCTTGAGGTCATTGAGCTCATTTGTTGATTTATTTGAAACTTGGATCTTTGATTTTGCATCTTAGATTTTGATTTGGATTTGAAGCTGTGGATTCCCTATGTTGATGAATCACAAACTTGGTTTGACTTTTCATGAGCTTCGGCTATCATGCTTGTGGTGCTTTTTTTGCAACTTGTGAACTCTTCAACGCCTTAGCTTTGAGGTTGTTGAACTCATTTGTTGACTTGTTTGAAACTTGGAACTTAGACTTTTCAGTTTGCATCTTGAATTTGATTTGGAACCTGATTTGATTTTTTTATAAGCTTCGGACTTCAGACTTGTGAGGCTTTTTGCAACTTGTGAACTCTTCAACACTTTAACTTTAAGGTTGTTAAGCTCATTTGTTGATTCATTTGAAACTTGAAACTTGGATCTTTGACATTTGACCTTTTTCATCTTAGATTTTTTATTTGGAACTTGATTTGATTTTTCATAAGCTTCAGCTTTCATGCTTGTGAAACTATTTACAACTTGTGAACTCTCCAACGCTTTATCCTTGAGGTTGTTGAGCTCATTTATTGATTTATTTGAAACTTGGATATTTGATTTTGCATCTTAGATTTAATTTGGATTTCAAGCTGTGGATTCCCTATGTTGATGAATCACAAACTTGGTTTGACTTTTCATGAGCTTCGGCTATCATGCTTGTGGTGCTTTTTTTTTGCAACTTGTGAACTCTTCAACGCCTTAGCTTTGAGGTTGTTGAACTCATTTGTTGACTTGTTTGAAACTTGGAACTTAGACTTTTCAGTTTGCATCTTGAATTTGATTTGGAACCTGATTTGATTTTTTTATAAGCTTCGGACTTCAGACTTGTGAGGCTTTTTGCAACTTGTGAACTCTTCAACACTTTAACTTTAAGGTTGTTGAGCTCATTTGTTGATTCATTTGAAACTTGAAACTTGGATCTTTGACATTTGACCTTTTCCATCTTAGATTTTTGATTTGGAACTTGATTTGATTTTTCATAAGCTTCAGTTTTCATGCTTGTGAAACTATTTACAACTTGTGAACTCTCCAACGCTTTATCCTTGAGGTTGTTGAGCTCATTTATTGATTTATTTGAAACTTGGATATTTGATTTTGCATCTTAGATTTAATTTGGATTTCAAGCTGTGGATTCTCTATGTTGATAAATCACAAACTTGGTTTGACCTTTCATAAGCTTCGGCTGTCATGCTTGTGAAGCTTTTTATAACTTGTGAACTCTTCAACTCTTCATCCTTGAGGTTGTTGGGTTCATTTGTTGATTTTTCTTTCTTTGATTTGATTTAGAACTTGATTTGATTTGGATCTTGATTTGATTTTTCATAAGCTTCGGCCTTCAGGCTTGTGAAACTTTTTGCAACTTATAAACTCTTCAACGCTTTAGTCTTGTGGTTGTCGAGCTCATTTGTTGATTTGTTTGAAACTTGGTACTTGGACTTTGAACTTGCATCTTGGGCATTTGAACTTGAATCTTGGATTTGATTTGAATTTCAAGTTGTAGATTCTCTGCATTGATGAACCACAAACTTGGTTTGGCTTTTCATGAACTTCGGCTTTTATGCTTGTGAAGCTTTTTTGCAACTTGTGAACTCTTCAACACTTTAGCTTTGAAGTTGTTGAGCTCATTGGTTGACTTGTTTGAAACTTGGAACTTGGACTTTTTAGTTTGCATCTTGAATTTGATTTGGAACTTGATTTGATTTTTTTTTATAAGCTTCGGCCTTCAGGCTTGTGAGGCTTTTTGCAACTTGTCAACTCTTCAACGCTTTAACTCTGAGGTTGTTGAGCTCATTTGTTGATATGTTTGAAACTTGGACTTTGAAATTGGATCTTGGATTTAATTTGAAACTTGATTTGATTTTTTTTACAAGCTTCAGCTTTCATGCTTGTGAAGCTTTTTGTAACTTGTGAACTCTTCAACACTTTAACTCTGAGGTTGTTGAGCTCATCTGTTGATTCATCATCTTTTTATAATGCCTTGATTTTGATTTGATTTTTTTCTCTCTTTTTTTTTGTTTTAGAATGCTTGGCTTTTGAAGATCTTGAAATTTCTTCATCACTCTTAAGAGAGTCAATAGCCTCAAATAGGCTCCATGAGCTCAAAAAGGTTTTTATGGGTTTTGGAATTTTTCACCACTCCTAAGTGAGTCAATGGCCTCAAATAGGGTCCATGAGCTCAAAGAGAGTTTTATGTTTTTTTTTTTTAGAATTTTTCATCACTCCTAAAAGAGGCAATGAGCTCAAATAGGGCCCATGATTTCAGAAAGAGTTTTATGGGTTTTGGAATTTTTCATCACTCGAAAGAGAGTCAATGGCCTCAAACAGGATCCATGAGCTTAAAGAGATTTGTCATCACTCCAAAGAGAGTCAATGGCCTCAAACAGGGTCCATGAGCTCAAAGAGAGTTTTAAAAGAATCTTCAATAGCCCATCTGCTTCCGTGACTGTTAAGAGGCAATGAAGAGGCCCTCCAAAAGAGAGCAGTCGACATGCATTAGACATCACGGTAAGCTTAAGGGGGTCTTGTGAAATTAACAAAATACCCCTCATCTTCACTAAAAATCCTTTTTCTTCTTCTTTTCTTTTTTTCTCCTTTTTTTTTGCATTTAGATACTCTAACTTTTCTTTTTTTTTCACATTTTATCAAATTTTACAAATAAACCCCCAAACTTTCATATTTTTCATATTTTTTGCATGAAATTAACAACCATATGTATGTATTTTGCATGAAATTTCATCTAAGATTTTTTAGGGCATCTCACATGGATTGAACCAAACCAAACATGCTTATACATATACGCATTTATATGAAACTTTATAAGATCATCTACCTTCTTAAAGTGATGAACTTCTCAAGGCTTATGAACATTTTTTGCTTGGCGTGTGTGAAGGGGACATCACCATTGTCGGGCACCTCCATGGGATCTTTCTTCTCCTTCATCTTCACAATAGGACTTTCTTGCTAAGTCCCATGCATATCGAATGACCAACAATGGTTTTCTTAGTGTAAAGGTGAGTGACGATGAGATGCCGGAGCTCCTTCTTCTTGAGTGACTTAAGAAGCTTGTTGGCGCAATCCTAAACACCCTTTGACCACTTCTTAATCCGAATGTACTATTGCAAGAACCAAGCGATGAAGAGTGCAATTCCAATTGAGTGTGTCATCTTGGATAGTCTACTTCATTGTGGGATGCGTCCGGTAGCCCATCGATAGCCATTGGAGGACATTTGGCCTCTCATATATTTGTTGAATGCACCATGTCACTCGCTCACACCTTGGAGAGAGATTATTGATGAAAACCACGGCCTTGAGAGAGAGAGTCGGGAGATCAAGAAGAAAGAGAAGTAGCAAGAGCATACATGCATCCTTCTATATGTGAGTAATTCCTCAAAAAGAGTGGGCCTCATCATCCATCAAAATCCCTTTTTTCTTGTACCGGGTCCCACCATGGAAAGAGATATAACCTCTCATGTGTAGGGGTGGACATGGGCCGGGCGACCCATGGGCTGGCCAGAACCCATTCCAAAAAATACAGGGCCTGGGTTTAAAAAGTTGGCCCAAAAAACTGGGTTGGGCTCAAATGTTTTGGCCCGATTGAATTTCGGGTTATGTTTGGGTCAGATGAATTTTGACCCGACCCGATCCGGCCCGACCCGAATAAATAAATAATATATATATCATATATTATTTATAATATATATAATTATATATATAATAGTAATAGGCTTGAAAAGAGTAAACATTTATAATACTTGTGCTGTATTTTTTTTTAAATGTTTGAAAAAATTTTAGGGGTTGTAGTAGTAGTTTTATATAGTTATTTCAATTATTTCATGAAAAAATTATTTATTTTTTGGGTCAGGTTGGGCTGGGCCTGAGCCTAATGACAATCAAATGGGTCGGGTTTGGATCAAAACAATTTGGCCCGAATATGGCCCGGCCCAACCCAACCCGAATATATGGGTTGTATATTTGAGTCTAGCCCAGCCCAGACCCGACCCAGCCCGGCCCATGTCCACCCCTACTCATGTGTGGCAATCCTTATTTTTTTTAAATCCTCACCGGTCTCACCATGGAAAGAAAACCTCCGTCTTCATGCATCACCATGTTGAATTTTTTTTTTTGGCCGGCCCCACCATGGAGAGAAGAAATGCATCAATTGTTTAAACTCCCTTGGCCCCACCATAGAGAGAGCTTCCCTTGTTCTTCATGCCATGCTCATTCCTTTTTTTATACCTGTCGTCTCCCCTTTGAAGATTATCCTATCCTCATCCAAAAAAATTTGGGCCCACCATATTGTTTTGATTTTTTTAACCAAAAAAATCTCTCCTTATTTTTTTCAAATATCCGGATTTTTATTTGAATTTGATTAGCATTATCCGGATATATATTTTTTTTAAATCAAATTTTAAATTTACATGTATTTTTTTTTAAATCTGAATTGGGGATAAAATATTAAAATTCCCTTCTCTTTTTTAAGCATGGATAAGCTCAAAATGACCTTTATATCCCCTAAATTTTATTTAAATCCAAATTTAATGCTGGTAGAGATAAAGTTTAGGGTTTTATTCAAATTAAAAGTCTTCCTTCTCTTTTTTCCTATATAAACACATATCACCTCTGATATTTTGTTTTAGCAATAATTATTTGTGGGACATACATGCATGACTTTTTGATTAGTTATGTTTTATTAAAAAACATGACTTCTGAATTTTATTCTGATAAACTTGTATTTTATTATATTTATTTGAGTTTTGAAATTTTGATACTTTTATGATCCCGATTTTTTAGTAGGTACTTACTAGGTTGTCAAGGTCATAATCTATTATTTAATTTTTTTTTTCTGATCAGGAGTTTTATAGCTTATCGCTTTGAGAATTGGGTTTTGAGGCCTTGCACGCCTACTGGGTCTTGGCATTGTAGGTGTGTGGCCGTTTGTCGTCGCACCAGGTCTGGCGAACAGGGTTCGAAGCGTGACAAATTTGTGGTATCAGAGATCTAGTAAAATTTTGATGATATTAGTGTGCCCGATAGAATGTTTAGATCCAATTTTGACCTAACCTATAGCTTTGATTTGCATCCTTGAACTTGTCCTTGATTAGTCTTTTGCTACTGACTTGGTATTTTTAGCACCATTCGAGGGTTGTCTACTAGCGACCCTCTTTATTCTTAGTAAAAAAATTTTGGTGGTCATGGACTGTTGGTAATTAATTAACATGTGTATTAGTTACCTCCCTGCATTAATTTTCTTGGACTACCATAATCGTGTTGATTGATAATGTTAAGACTTTATGGGACTAGAAAAGGATTGGTTCTCGCTATATTCCTGTAGATGCAATTTTTTTCTCTTCTTTTCGTTGTCGGAAGTTGCATGTCAGGATTTGAGTGTTTGTTTTTTATATGTTGAATTAATGGAAAACTCTTACTTTGGTTGGAATTTGTGATTGAATCTTTTAGGATTGTATTGTATTTGGTGTTATTTGACTTGGCCCTTTGATATGAAGAGAATAAAAGGATTTCAAAATTTTCAGTATGATGATTAGAGTTGTGCTCTTGTATGGTTGGATTATTGAAGCATAGGAATTGTGACTTTCAAGATTTTGATTTGAGGTGCCTGAAATTTTGTCCAAATGTAGGAACTATAGATATAGAATTTGGGAAAGTTTAAAACTAAAGAATTGTGGCATTTATCCATAGCTATCTACCTGCAAAATTTTGAATTTATTAGATGTGTATCCTTAGAGATATTCTCTTATAAGGTCTACTCCGGATATTACTGTTGTTCAGATGTTGAAGATTAAATGGTATTTTTCATGATTCTAGATGAAGATTTGGCCAAAGTGCATTATAGATAACTTGTTCAATATGGTCTTAACTACATGTCTGTAGAATATTTCTATAATTAGATGTGTATTTTGAAAGATATTCATAATATTGTAAGACTAACCTGGAATATAACCTGATTCATATTGATGCCATAATTTGATGAAAGCTAAGAATATTATGGAACTTGGTCACATTGTATCTTGGTGAGTCTAAATTTATTTGAAATAGGAATCATGAGGTTTGCCAAGTTTAAGTATTGCTATAAAATTTGATTTGTGGAAAAAATGAAATCAAGCAAATTTAAGGTTTGTGAATACTTGATGATTGCTAATGTAATGATAAATTTATTGCATTGTTGATGTTAGTAAGGCAAAAGATATTTATTGAGTTGGGAATTTTTGTCAAGGCTACTTGTTTCCAAAATGAGTAATGTCTTTTATTCCTATTTATATACAATGAAGTTTTGACTTACGATTTTTATTGGATCTATAAGCAATTTGATTTTCAGTTAATGAGGAAAAATTATGAGTGCCCTGATATTGTTGGACTTGAGTATGTGCATAATTTTAATGTTCTCCATTATTTTCAGAAATGCTTGTTGGTTGTAAAACTAAAATTATATATATGATAATCATGTCTCGTGATTTTAGCAGGCAACATGTATTCCAGTGGATGAGAAAGAAACTGATGACATTTTAATATTGTCTAAACCTGGTTGATTTAGTCATCATATCCATGGGATGCTACAAGAATTGATGATTCTAATCGAATTTTGATGGATTATAATGGCGGTCAAGCATTTGCGGTTCAAAATCCTATTTGAGAGTTAGATGACAAGTAACACGATAATAGATCCTCAGATTGATGATTATTAGAGAATGTCCAAGGGCATTGATTTCTAAGTTATGTTTGATATAAGTTGGTGCAAAACCCTAACTTGGTTTGAGGTCCATTTGTTGTGACCATCGTCCTTAGAAGTATCATCAGTCAAGTTTTGTTTGAATCCATTAATCTTTGAATCTTATAAGCTAAATCAATGACGCTCAAAATTCCACATAGTCTGATCTTACTGGAAGTCTTCTTCGATGGATCAAGTTTGAGTTTAGAGGACTAAACTCTTTTAAAGGAGGGGAGATTGTGAGCCCCATCCGTTAATTAAATACTAGCCGTTGCTTTTTCTAAAAATCATAGCTGTTGATTTTATTTTTTTGTTTCAAATCCCTAGCCGTCTCTTCATCTCCTTTGGTTTTAGATCGCCGTTTAGGGATAAAAGAGAGAGAGAGACCTTGCCTTATCTCTTTCTCTCCCTATTTGCGGGTGGTGTCAGCTGCGAGTACGGGAGAAGGGTCTCGTCGTCAGAGTTTCGTTTCACTGTTATTATTGAGGTAAGGTTCTGATTTTTTTTATGCTCTTTCTTATGATTGTTGTGGCATGATACTAGTCAGGGTTAGGGTTTGGTGAGGATGTTGATTTGATTTAATTTGGAAATAAGATTCAAAAATTCCTGTTAGCATAGCAGTAACCCCTCTTCGATTTTAGAGGTCTTAGAGGCCAAATTTGGAGGATAGTAGAATAAGAAACTTGTAGAGATTGACATTGGCTAAGTACCTGGAAAATTTCAGAATTTTTACATAAGTATCCTGTAAATTATAAATTATTTGCGGGTGGTGTCAGCGGCGAGTACTAGAGAAGGTTCTCGTCATCAGGGTTTCGTTTCACTATTATTATTGAGGTAAGGTTCTGATTTATTTTTTTATGCTCTTTCTTATGATTGTTGTGGCATGATACTAGTCAGGGTTAGTGTTTGGTGAGGATGTTGATTTGATTTAATTTGAGAATAAGATTCAGAAATTCCTGTTAGCAAAGCAATAACCCCTCTTCGATTTTAGAGAGGATAGTAGAATAAAAAACTTGTAGAGATTGACGTTGGCTAACTACCTGCACAATTCAGAATTTTTACACAAGTATCCTATAAATTATAAATTTTAAATGCAGGTGACACGGACAGGATTTTTTTCCTGCCCTTGAACATGTTTTGATTAATTTTATTGTTGTAAGTTCTAATTTAGATTTAGATTTATATAAGAAAGTTATATAGGATGATTTTATCTTTGACTTAGAAAAATTTCAGAATTTTTAGCCATGTAATTTGTGAGATATAATCAAATTTATTGAGTGGTGCTCAATGGCATTTCTGCAGGAAGCATGATGTTTGATTAGAGAATTTGAGGATCTTAGTTATTGAATCAGGACTCATATTTAATAAGAAAGTTGTTCAATTTTGAGTTAGTTATATGATCCTAAAGTTTAATTTTATTGGAAGTTATATTTTATGAGATATTTTCATTGGAAGAGGCATGTCTAAAATTGTTGGTTTGCATAATTATGATTTTTAAAAGTGATCGCTTAAATTTTGCAGTTCTCAAATCTTTGTGAGATTTGGTTATGTTATAGATGTAGATATCTAGTGTTTTTTAGAAGTTTGAAATTTCTGATTTAAGTTAGAATTTGCAAAGCTATATTGATTTTAATCTCAAGGGGAATTAGTAGTCTTGACTTTTGTAGCATCGTTAGTGTCTTGAAAATGTTTTTGCATTCATGTGAATTTTAGAATTTTTTTTTTTGTCTGTAATTCTGATGGGTTATTCCCAAATATAGGACTTTCCAAGAAAACTCGATTGGTGTGAATTTGAAATCTGGTCGTTAGACAGGTAAGTATCTCACATATAAATCCTATTATATGTATATACTTGATTATTCTAGTTTCCTAAATTTCTGAAATTTTTGAGAATAATACTTATTATTTCGATTTATATTTTGAATTACTTATTTTTAATAATTTACAATTCATATGTAAGTGTTGAGATTTGGAAATGAATTTTTTATCTGAAAACGGGATAATCAAATTTTTGTATTCTGTTTTGATAAGTGTTTGGACATTACTTATTTTGACATAGCAACTTGTAGTCCCCAACTAACTTTGCAATAACCCTGTCATTGGGGGTTAAACATTGACTGTGTTGACATGTATCTATGAAATAGAAACTAGAGTTTCCCATCGTTCCACCGGTGAAGAATAACGGCTTCTTATAATTATGGCTCGGGTCACCGAGGGTAAACTTATGACCTCTAATATGAGCTCAGGTCACCGAGGGTTACTTGTGGGACAAACATGCTTGACTTTTTGATCAATTATGTTTTATTAAAAAACTCAACTTCTGAATTTTTATTCGATAAACTTATATTTTTATTATACTTGTGTGAGTTTTGAAATTTTTGAAACTTTTATGATCCCGATTTTTTTCTATGGGTATTCTATCGAGTCGTCAAGCTCATAATATGTTGTTCAATTTTTTTCAGATCCTGAGTTTTATAGCTCACCGCTTCGAGAATCGGGTTTTGAGACCTTGCACGCCTACTAGGTATTGGCCTTGTAGCTGTGCGGCCGTTTGTCGGTGCACCGGGTCTAGCGAGTCGAGTTCGGTACGTGACAGTATAAGACAACAATTCAATGTTAGATTGTAGGAAATATACTATCTATATAGCATGCAAATATTACAAACGAAGACTTTAGAAATATAAGATGTAATCAAGCACAAACTATAGTAATAATTCAAATTAATACTTAGAAATTTCCATCCTGGAGTAGCCGTACGTAAGCATTGCCCTAATGCAATATTAGCCATCCTCGTGCAGGATTTTCAGGCTTCACTCCAAGCGAAGGATACACTAACCCAGGAAGGAAGAACTCTCATAACCTAGCACGTTCGGTGTCGACATATCCCAAGCACACCCGCAAGGTTCAAGCAAAGAACCACAGAATAAAAAGAAGAATATTTGGGTTTCCAGGTACACAAAAGAGCACACCCAGGAGTAGGAGAATGTGAGAGAAGTAAATAAGTAAGTGTATGTTTAGGGTTCATGGTTGGACATATATTTATAGCCAAGAAATCTCTAACAACTCTCTTAAATACACAATGTGGGACTAAAAATGAGAAGGAGTTTAGTTTGAGTGTACCAACATGTGGGACTAGCTGGGACCCACAGAACCCACATCCAACAATTATAATGCCCAAGAGTTTCTTCTTCTTGATGTGTAGTTTCTATTAGTGCTTCCTAGTTATTTTAACATTTTTTTCTTTAATTTCTTTAACCTCACAACTTGGAGATCCAGAATTAGTTTAGTTTTGAATATACATCATTTGAATGCTAACTTGGAAACTCATGCAGATTTTTTTAATCAAATACTTATGATGCTATTATTAGATTGTTGACCTGAAATTTTTTTTTCATGTTTTCTGTCTTAAAGATGAAAAGTATAAATGGCCATTAATGCTAATGGTCACTTTGTTCTTATGCAATTATTCTTAATTTGATTTTGTTTTACAATGTTTCCAAAGCTGATATGTCCAAATTATATTGGTCATGAAGTTGAAAATTTTATGTCAACATTAAATGCAAGGCATTCTTTTAGTACTGGTTTGACAATATTACTTGTCAACCTCTTTCTCTTGATCAAGCTTGATGTTTGTGTTAGTATTTAACAACAACAACAACAACAACAACAACAACAACAACAACAACAACAACAACAACAACAAGAATTCAACAACATCATCAACAGCACCAACAAGAGAATCTAGTCATAGTTTGCAAAGAAAATGAGAGAAAAGCTATTTCTTAATTTTCAATAAGGATTTCATGATTGTTATGGACTTCTCTCTTCTTAGACTGACAACAACACTTACATTAATTAGAAGTGCAATGCCATAATGTATATAACCTCCAAAGCCAAGTGCCCTTCTTTGGTGACAGTTAAAATCCTACTCGTTCTCACTTAGGAGGTGCATCAAGGCATTCTTTGCTTGGTTTGAGACACTTCAAGCACTTGAATCTCAACAGTAAGTATTTTGAAGAAATTTACATCCCAACTTTTATTGATTCACTTCAGAATCTTCAAAATCCTGATCTTTCAAATACTGGCTTCAATGCAATTATTCCTTATC
>NW_024088266.1:0-9730 GCF_009730915.1 Dioscorea cayenensis subsp. rotundata
TTCTATAAGATGTAGCAAATATATTATAAATAGTGATGAGAATAACAATATGATACAATTATTAAATTTTTCTTATGTTTCTTTTGTTAGGATTTTTATTTTTATTTTTATTTTTTGGGTAACGTTCACTGAATTTGATTAAATGGTATTTTTTTTCCTTCTTACCATTTGTTACCATGCGCATACATATAAATGATACTATATGTTGGCACCTTTAATTTGGTTCATGTCCTCATTTATGTTGCTTCTTAGCTTCAAAATGATCAAGTTAGCCTCATGCTCACACTAATTCATAGAGTATAATAATAATAATAATAATAATAATAATAAGGGAAAATTACTATTTCACCCTCGTAATTTTTCAAAACTTCAAAAAACCCCTCCTACTTTTTACACTGCACGACTGACCCTTCAGTTGGTGTTTAACTTTCCTTTACTCCCTACAGTTCGACTTCGAATGGGTCCAGTGTTGTGAAATCCATTTTTGGCCTAGCATTTTCGTCGGGAAAGCGCACGAAATCGCGTCGTGTTCGACGCTTTTGAAGGAGCTTTCTCTGAGTTTTCGATAGACAATGCCCGAGGGTTGCATTACGTCTTGTTGTTCTCGCTCATTATCATACACGAAATATATAAATCGGTTTCTCGAGCGAGAAAATGAAATTGATTTCCATCGGATTAGTCGAGTGCACTTCATCTTGAATGAGGTGTAGTCGATTTTTATTGTCGGGGCGAGCATGTGCCATTGTCGTCTTCTCGTTTATGGTTGTAAAGTTGTATTCGACGAGAAGAGCGATGATTCTGACGAGTTCATTTCGTTGTAAAGTTCTTCTCGTTTATGGTTATTTATTTGTATATTTTTTAAATAATGTTTAACTATTTGCTATTATCCGTTTAAATATTTTTACTAATATGTTTAATAATTGTCATATCCAGTTTTAATACTTCCCATCTCAGTTTAACATTATCTTTACATGTATAACTATTCATAAGCGTGTAAATTCTCAAAGTCTCTGCGTAAAAGCGGTGATCTTTTTAGTTTGATGCGAATTGTTGCCATGTGGCGCGTGGCGGTGTAGCAGGTTATGGTATCCGTGCGTGGAAAATTAATGGCGGCATTAATTCTTGCATGCTGATAACATCATCTCGAACACCGTTCGATTCTCATCGATCGATATCGACGACTTTGTCGTTTTAACTTTTTCTCGGATCTGAAGAGTCGGTACTGCTTGTGGACTTCACACCATAAATAACCGAGGAAGAACCCCCCCCATGGACAGACCACTCCTCGTCGTCCTCATCATCCTCCTCCTCCTCACTCCTCTTCCTCCTCTTCCCATGAATGACCACTCTATCTACGAAAGGATGTTTTCAGTGAGCTTCTTCCTTATCTTGAGAATCAATTAGCCGTAATCACTGAACTAGTTAAACTATCTTTTCACATCGAGCCGAAATCCTCTCATAGTGCACGAATCTGAGGAGGATTCTCCGTGATGTGGATAGCGGAAAAGCAATTAAGAAGAGCATTTCGACTTGGGTAGAAAAGAAAGTTTTCGCGTGTTAGTGATTGCGGAGGATTCTCTAGAGGAGGGAGATCGTAGAAACATCCTTTAAGGCTGAGGTTGACATTTACCACTGAGACTTTTTACATTACCGTTTAAGAAAATGGCGTCGATGTATCAAGTGATTACGTTACGTGTTTAACTTCTCGAGGGATCTTCGTTTAAGTCCTACCAGTGACGCATTGATTAATAGTCGTTTTTCATGAATGTGTGTTGTTTAACCTTTTTAATGTTATGCGTTTTGCGGGTTCAAGTTGATGCGCTTGTTATGACGACCGTATGGCATTCGAATGTACGAGACACTTGTTTCGATTATCACGGTCGAGTCGTGAGTGTCAAAGTCCGAGCGGACGTTGTAAATGTTGTAAATCTTTGTAAATGTTGTAAATGTTGTAAATCTTTTATAAATAAAAGCGAAACAATCGTATTTGTGTGTGAACTTACGAAATTTAAAGCGAGACCTAGTAAAAAAACAATGTGGGAAACAAAAAGCGTCGTTGTAAAACAATAGAAAAAGTTAAACAATACTCAAAGTTACTCTTTAAAACAATGACAACGGTGTTTAAGAAAATACGTAAATATGTTTTAAGCAGTGACCGGAGGTACCATCTAGCAGCGCGATGTCGTGATAAAGCATTCAATTTAAACGATAACATATTATTTATATGATATAGACTTTTAGTTAAACATTTAACCGTTATTTTAAACACTATATGTATACTGTTTTAAACATAAAAAGCTTGAGCGTTTACACGAGACTCATGTTGAGTTGAGAACTTTCATTCGAGCGATGACAATATGTCTTCCTCAGCGACAATGACATATATTTCCCTTTTTGCCCTTGGGATGGAGGGAAAAAAATACCGCCAATCACATCACGTCTAGTCTCAACCTCTATGCATACAGCTGTGCACTTTTTTGTTTGCCTTTCTGATTGCTGTTTGTTCTTTACATCTTCTACTTCTTCTTCGTCGTCTTCGTTTTTGTTCTTCATTTCATTTGGTTTTGTACGATTTGGTTTTCGACCCGATATATTATGGAGAGTTTTTGTGGTATTGCTAGATTGACAGGGGAGGAAGAGTGCTAATGTTCACGGCTCGAGACTTCTTGGGGAATTGGTGTTAGGCTGAGAATATGTGAGCGATGGGGTCTCGAAGTTTCTCTTTGTCGGGGTTAAGTTCATCACACCAGATGGATATAAAGCGGTTTGCCCAATGAAAAGCGATGTTGACTTCCGGCCGGATGATTATCACGTCCTCCGTCTTGAATGTCTTTGTAGTTGATCTTGTCGTCGAGGAGCAGAAAAATGTGCCATTGCGAATCTAATGAAAAGCGAGGTTTACTACGTTGTAAGTTCCTTTCTCTTTTAATTATTCAGTTATGCGGGGTCGATTATTGTTTAAATATGTCCAAATCGACTGGTTAACATATTATCTAGTCCTTTCGTTATTGAGTTAATTGTTTTGAAGTATGTTAATTTAACGTTTAACTATTGTCATTATCGCTTAAGACATTATATTCTCAAAGCTAACATATTGATCTTTTCATTTGGTGAAGTGTTGGCGAGGAATTCGATTCTGAGGTGCTCGATTCATCCCACTAGTGACCACGAGCGGTGTGGGATGTCTTCGCTTCCTCGTCAGATCATTCTGAAGTGTTGTCGTTGGATATTGGACAACGTTTTGACGGTGTCGAACATTTCGAGGGATGCTGCCCGAAATCATCAGATCAAAAAGGAATTTTGACTTCAAATTCAGTAAAACTGACAAAACTAGTCGAATTGCCTTGTGAATCTTGTGCCGATGGTTGTCGTTGGCGCCTCATGCGTCAAAAGAGTATAACAATACTTTTCGAGAATCAAGACATTCGACACCGTCTCGCACTTTAGCGGTGGTGGCGTAGGTTCGGCGTCATCAGAGCGTCCAAAAATGGGTTAGCGCTGCGGTGATTCGAGAGCTCAAGGACCGTCCCTTGTACAAGGCCGTCGACTTCGAAGGACATGTTGCGGGGAACATGGTGTCCACGTACCATCAGCGAGGCTTGGTTGGGAAAAGAAGCATGCGGGTGGTCCTCGGCGGTGACATCTCGGCTATGGTACATTTTGCTTTTGGTATGTGGATAAGGTGGGTGAGACAAATCCGGCGTTGCGATCGTGGAGAGGCGGTGATCGTTTTTAGCGTGCGTTCTTTTCTTCGGTAGCGTGTATTGTGCAGGATTCGAGAGGGAGCTGCGGTGCGCTAGCTGTTTCTCGATGGTGCCGCCTCCTTGAGAAATATCGAGGGTGCACTCTTTGGGTGCCAGGGAAGATGGTAACAATGGTTTTCCGCGTCGCCCGGTATGATCGACGACCGAGACCCAGATGCAGTTGGACTTTGGTTACGTATCTAAGTTGGGCGATTGCCTTATACGGGTGGAGATATCGTGAGATAATTACCCGTGTCGGACGGTCAAGGGCCTTGTGCAGATACGAGAGTCTTCCTTCTTACGCCACATCGCGTCTTGTCTTCGACATTTGGAGGCGATTTTATGAAAGCGCATGTCGAGACTTGGGAAGGCGATTGAGGGAGGTCTTTGGTCTGCGGCGCTTTCGCGTTGCGTGGGCATCCACGCTAAGATTTCGATGTCTGGTGAATGAACTGCTGAGCCGTATCGCGAAAGCTCATCAACTGGTTGATTAATAAAGCGGATATGGCACATTGGTCGCGATTATACGTTACGGAGGTGATCGTTGGGGGTGAGATGTATTCGAGCGATGGCCGAGTCGTTGATGCTTGGATCAAGGAAGCTCGTCATTTTACGGTGGCGAAAATAGTCGATTCCATGGAGGTGCGAATGTTGATTTACGCAACATTTAGTATTACCCTTTAAACATTCTCAATCTTTGTTTTAATTACACTTCGACTTTAAATATTAATCATTTCGTTTAATTAATTACAATAATGTTTAAACCTGTCAAGTGCAATGTTAACCATCGTTGTCTTTGTTTAACCTTATTTGCCGTTGATTGATGCGCATGTTATGTAACGGCGTGAGCTTGCGACCAAATGGGAGACCTACCTTCTGCCGAGACATACATTGAAGTTTGAGATCGTGTTGAGGGGCGGCCGAAATCTTACGTGTTGGTGGGTTGTCATACGATGATGGGTTCTGGTGATGGAGCGATGTATGACTACTGCTGGATACTCGCCAGCGCGAACTTGTTCATATCGAAGGTGGCAGAAGTTTATGAGCAGCCCGCGCAGCATGCTTGTGCCGGCGTAATGCGGGCGGACACACCAGCGCGTACACTTCGATTTGTGAGCGGGTACTTCCGCGAGTCGACGATTACAAGCTGGCGTACAAAGGAAGCTGCATATTCATACCCGGCGATGGCGGGCTTCGGTGCGATGGTGAAGCTTCGTTCGACGACCGCCTGTGACTAGAAAGCGTACACAGGCGACCTAGGCGAAAGAGGATCGAGTCGCAGACAAAGCATTTGATGTCCCTTGAGGATTACATTCTGCGGCCCGGCGCAGGATCGGTGCGATCGGCGATCTTGACAATGCAAAGCGCTCGCGACTAGGCATTGTCGCTAATACCAAGCGATGACGAAGCATCGTGTACTGTTGCATCGAATTGAATGTCATTTACGGAGACATTGTTATTGCTTTAAGCGGATACGTTTTGGCAATTTGAAATATTTCAAGCGATGTTTTAAAAAGCGATATATGGTATATTTAAACAATGAAGCAGCGAAATGTACCACACAACTTCTGGCGTTAATAATTAAACAATGGTAAGAGTAGGCGAGATGAAATTTAACTGCCCGCCTGTACGAAAACAAAACAAAAACTCATTGAGATGTACCAAGTCATGTTCTTACGAAAACAAAAACAATGAATTGAGTTACAGCCTGTATTGATGGGCAGCTTTCCATATTTAGTTAAACAGTGGGTGCAGTTTTATTTAAGCGAGAGAGGCAGGTGTTGTTTTAAGCGGTGCCTTTAGTAATTTGAAATATTTAAAAGCGATGTTTTAAGCGATATATACTATATTTAAACAATGAAAAGTGAAGTAGCACACAATTACTGACGTAAATTAAACAATGAAATAAAACCGAAGATGGAATTTAACCCGCTTCTGTCAAAACAAACAAAATTTACATTGAGATAGTAAGTCGTGTTCTTGAACACGAAAACAATGAATTGAATTTGTCGGTTACGTTTGAAAACAAAATTGTGGTCAGGATACTTACTGAGACGTATTGTTCAAAAGCAATTTAACCGCGACGTGACAGGACGCCTTTGTCATGTGAATGGCCAGGCTGCCCTCCCCACTCCTTAAGTATCTTGGGGTAACATACCGTGATCCGAGGTGAGGAACGATGCAATGCAGTGGCGTAACTTCTCGTCACGGTGGTGCTCGATAAACCGCGCCAGCGTAGAGGCCGAGGCGCATGATCGGCATGACTTCTGTTTGTTTTAGGCGTGTTTTACGGTAATGCGTGCCGAAGCGGGTGCTGACCGTCGCGCTACGCACAACTCCGTGTCGACGCTAGGTCGAATAGATTCCAGTGTCGAGGGGTCGCAGTCGAGATTAGAATGCTTGATTTAAATACCAAAGCGGATGTAGTCCGGACATAATTAAAGAACTTACCACCATGTCCAGCAGCGTCCTTATCGTGCCGGGACACTGAGAAGAACTGTGCACACATGTCTGTGTTTATCATTGTCCGGGACGGCAACGTAGGTAGCGTGATGAGTCTCCGGGAGGATGACAGAATTGCCGGAGCTCAAATGCGCGCGCTGCATACGGCATCCCGATCGATATACATAATGGTGTGTCGGTAGTGCGTCGTCTGCAGCTGACATAAGCAGTCTGGCATGATGCGATGATGGAAGCGCGCTTCTTGTAAGGATATGGCTGCTTTTGCTCGGCGACTTTTGTATTATGCATCACAGAGCGTCCATCACGTGTCGGTGTACCCGTCTCGCTTCCCTCGCGGCGATGTATAACTTTGTCGGCGTGTGGTCGCGGCAGCGTCGTTTCTTCCACGGCAGGTCTTTGAGGGTGGCGATAACGAGAATGATTAGAACCATGTTGCGCAAATATTTAAATGATATTATCAATTGTTGCACATGTTATATATATATAATTAAAGCGGTAGGCGAAAAGCCGTAGTGATAACATAATGGTATTACTAACACTATTGGGTGGCGTTAAACACTATAAGAAACTTCCTTTAAACAATATCATAAAGCGTTACGCTTTACGCGTCCATAGAAGCGGGTTGAGGAAGATCCTCATCAACTCCTGCTCGTGTCGATGCCAAAACGACTCGGCCAACCCATTTCTTCTTCTTGAATAAAAAGCTTTCCGGGAGCGAAGTGCGGTGGTGGGTGGAGGTAGAGGAGAGCAGGCGTCCGGTAGCCGCGATGAGAGTACCCTCTCGTCGCTGCCTTGACGGTGGTTCGGGGCTTGATGGCATCACCGTCGAGTCGGTTGGCGACAAATATTTCTTCTTGACGTCGCTAGGATTCCCATTTCGAAACTAACATATATAAAACCAAACAATTTGACGACATCTGTTCATTTTAAACTTCTAAAAACTATAATTAAGCGAGGTGTTTATCTATTTAAAAGCGTTATAGAATATAATTAAGCCGGATAACAAAATATTTAGCGAGTATGAATAAGAGAGTTAAGCGGTGCGTACTAAAGTTAAGCGCTATAATAAAAATGTTTAAGCGTTAAGGAGCTTTCTTATGTTAAACATTGTTGCCATGTTATTACTGCTCTTTTCCAGTGACGATGACAAAGGCTACGTTTCTACTATGTAACACTTCCGGTAGAAATTACTTTCCACCGTGCTTGGCGGCATCCTTGGGATCTTCATAGGCGGACTTTCTTCCCCGTTAAGTCGACTCGGCTAAAACTATACAGACATTAAGCAGCGTACGAAGCTGACCCTTAATGTACTACAATAGTGTTAGATCTTCTTCCCGGTAGCATCCTCTCCTTTAACGCTCCAGGCGGCTACATGGAATATCCTCCATACAGCCGCTTGTGCGTCGCCTAGCGTGCGTATCGCCCCATGGGCAGTAAGATCATCGACGCCAATCAGCGATCCGAGTCGGGCCAGGCACTTGATGTATTTGGGAAGAGGACTACTGTGTCTCTGAAATGGGTCTGATAGATACCCATCCCGAGTTTGTGCCAGGTGTCTTCTTCTCTACGTCGAGACAACGATTCTGCAGCGGTGCTCTTGATGGAGTCCTGCGTATGTCTCTGCGTGGGTCTTTGATGAGATGCTAGCCCTTGAGGCGGGCTCTGGTTTTCTGCTAACCCACGAAAAGAGCGCTGCGTCGCCATACGCCTTATGAGACCAGCACGAGGGCCACGTCTTGAGATTTTGCAGGCTGTCGGCGAGCTTTCGATCTTGAATGTTAGAGTGCGACCATACGTGCCTTTGCAAAAGAAGAAGAATCAAGAAGGAGCTACTACTCTTGTATATATAAGCTTCCGACTCGGGTGAGCAGCGCATGAGCGGTGTCATAAAAGTCGAATAATCTCGGTGTCGAGGGTCGTATGTTATTTTCAGTTCGAGCTAAAAGTCTCGCTCACCAGTTAGTCGAATAGCATCGCCCGTTAACTAGAGTTGGCCGCCGTAATCGCGAAACTGCGTCGATAACAACCGCATTCAACATGCGTATTGACAAAGTTTAAGCGGAAGATATAAGGTTTTAAAGCGATAAACTCTCGGTTATTAAGCAGCTATAAAATGTTAAGCGAGACCGTTTTGTTAAGCTTGAGGCGAGAATATATGCAGAGCAACAAATGTTAAGCTGCAACATCTCATTTTCTTAAGCAGTCGACCTCGTTTTATGCAAATGCGCAACCATATCAGCGATGACGGGAAATGCCTGCATTATAAATATTACACAAATCATAACAATCGACTATTTATTAAGGTAGTGTACATGCTCTGAAAATGCAAAACAAAACACCCTAAGCAGAAATCTCCCTGCGAGACTAGCAAAACCCGGTAAGAAATCTATGAGACTTGATATCTTCCAGTAGCAGAGGCACTGAAAACAAAAGCGAAAGCTTCTTTCTTTGTATCGAGCAGGTTAACATAAAAACCATCACTCGATACGTGATGCAAAGCGGTGAAAGTGCAGACTAGTTTGCGCGGGGACCTCGCTGAGATCACGGTGGAAAGGGAAAGGCGATGAAATGCCGAATTCTACGGAGGCCCATGGCGAGGTAGAGATAACTGGAGCGGCTTGATGGAAAAAGGCTGAAGAGCGTGAGTTGAGAGAAAAAGCGAGTGCAGCGACACGATAAATTCGTCTCGCGGGGTTACCCTGCGAGGAAAACCGCCCATGCGCTCTCGAAATCGCCGAGGATAGGCATGCCAGCGAGCTCCCGTGCGAAAGGGCATTTTAGGTCAAAAGGAATTTGAAACTCACTCCCGTTCCACATCCGTTCTACGGGGTTTGTTTTGAAAAACATAGAGTTTAAAAGGGAGGCGATTTTGATTGCAAAACTAACTTGAGGTGTTTTGGCGATTTTACAAACTTAAAGGGTCAGCAATTCCACTATTTTATTATCCTCAACATCAAATTTATTTAATATAATAATTATATTATGTTAATTTATTTTAAATAGTATGAGTGAGATTTTATAAAAATAAATAAAAGTAGAATTTTGTATATGAGATAATAATTATTAATATTTTAATTATATATATATATATCTACCGAGGATGGAGCAAAGCTGGACCATGGCCCTCCGGGCCGCACTTTGGCTACATAGCTTGGTTCGCGTGCTCGTGTAAAATCGGATAATTGTTAATATAACTAATTGCGTCGAGTAATTTTACATATCTATTTAGTTGAAAAATCAACTTACCAATTTTATAAAAATATGTACTAGTTTTACTATTTTATTATTTAGTTTTTTAAATAAATTAAGAGAAGAGAGTAATATAAATATATATATATATATATATATATTTAAATGTTTCTATAGTTAGAAATATATATATATATAATCAGTTAGCGTCATATATAAATAATAGGTAATGAATAAATAGTCGCCTTCTGAAGTTAAAAGGTATTTACAGAAAGAAAAGAATCCGTGAGCTTCATAAATATTTCCAAGGGTCCTTTATTTTCGTAACGATAGTT
>NW_024088267.1:0-28361 GCF_009730915.1 Dioscorea cayenensis subsp. rotundata
GAACTAACAATCTTCGTATTACAAAGAGATGAAGTTTAAGATTAGTATCAAATCTACTACAACAACCAAAGACCACGACCCATATATATAGAGGCAACTTGCTTTCAACCACGAAAACATTGGCCTCCACTAAGAAAAGCTTTACTCATGAAAACCTTGGTTTCTTCACAAGAAAAGCTTTAATTCTTGCTAAGAAAGACCTCAGCTTTGCATGGCAAGCTGCTAGCACTTCTTTATGAAAACAACGACTGGGTGGTTAGCAATAACTCATTAATGTTTATATGTACATACATTATCCCACTTATGTTGAGATAATATTATTGCCTTAATTTTTATTTGATCACTTAATTGCGGCCTCCTTAATTAGCAATAATCAAACTAATTAAAGATAAACTAGTGCACATAAAGTAAATCTACATATCTGTACTCTCGCTTGCTTGCAAAACGTATGAAGACCACCACATAACTCGGTAGTTAAAATTACCAAGACCTCAAGTTATCTCAACTAATTAATCTCATCCATTAATTTATTAACATATAAATCATAAGGATCGCTCACTGGGCTCTCATCTCGCTCACTCATTATTGGTCATACATATGCTCGTGACAACCAAACGCGACCCGGATTGGAGTATGGACGTAGAGCACATATCTGGGTTATGCATGCCATTGTGCGATCAACATGTCTATTCACTAAGGTGCCATATTTAAACTCAAAAGTGTAGATATAAACGCGTCATGATATACACAATAGTAATACTAATAAACATACACCAATAAAACACAAACCCGCACTAAACTTAAATATCGCTTAGAAGAAAATGTTTATACAGATTTTCCTATCAATAAAATAAAAATAAATTAAATTACATTTATATCCAAATTTTATTTAAAAATTCAACATCGATCTCTCGTAGAATGGGAGTAGCACAGGCTTGGGATGGCCGGTGATTGGCTCTTTGCCCGCGAGGGGACATGCTGCATAATTAAAACTAAGGAAGGAGAGAAACCAAGAGCCCGAGAGACAACACAACACATGAGAACAAAGTAAGACATAATAATAATAATAATATAAAACAATATAAAATTAGAGAAATAAAACAAGAAGATAAACAAGGGCATCCGAAAAGGGAAAAGAAAACGACGAGATTGAAAGGAGAAAAGAAGAGATCAGAGTTTGACGAAGGAAAAAGAAGGATAAAGGAGGATACAAGGTGACAAAACGAGGAAAAAGATACGATAAACATCACCTGGAAGAAAGTATCATTTCAGTTGTGAGGCATAGAGATGTGTTGTTTTTATCTTTAATGATTGAAATTGTGAATGGATATAAATGATGTGCAATGGGCTGAGACTCAAAATTTGATTTTTGAGCATTTTCCTGTATGTTGCTGACAAACTATAGATGCCTTATATGCATTTACATGTGAGCTGTAGATGTTTTATCTTTCTGACGATAATACGACATTTTAAAGTGACAAACACATGCCAAATAATAAAAATTTATTCTTCAATCATAATAGTTACTCTCGCTATTTCTAAATACATGTCATTTAAAAATATTTCATAAGAATTAAAAATAATATTAAATTATCTAAAATTTAACATAAAAATCAACCAAGTTACTAAACTATCCTTTTTTTTGAAATCATGTGTTTTTTTTTTAAACTATAAATATTACTCTCTTAATTTATATAACTTAGAAATTTGAAGATGGGTAAAAGTAAAAAATAAATAAATAAATAAATATTGCTTCGATATTATAAAACGACAGCTATTTTAAAATAATTTTTTTCTTAAAATGACATGTATTTTAGAATAGAAGGACTAATAGTCATGGGAAACAATTTACGAATGTAGACAAAGAAACCCTGTTGAACACTTTTTGCATATGTGGAAAAAGATAAAAAACAAAGAGATGAAAAACTAAAATGGTTTATGTGCAGAATTTATGGGAAATTTGAAAATGTGAAATGTGCAGTGGCTTAGTTCCAAAATTTGCTAAAAATATAGAAATGTAAAATAATTGGGCTTATTTGCAAAATTTGTGGAAATGTAAAAATGAAATATTTTAGAACACATATGCCAAATTATTAGAAAATATGAAAATGTGAAAGTTTGAGTATTTATTTGCAAAAACCATGAGAAATGTGAAAATGTAAAAGCTTAGGGGTTTATTTGCAAATTTGTAAAAAAAAAAGGCCCAAAAGTGAAAATTGTAGGGGTTCAAATTATATAGATTAAGAAAACTTGTAAAAATGCAAGAAGTTAGGGTTTGATATGCAAAAGAAAAATAGCATTGGAAGGGCTAAAGTGCAAAATAAAAAAAAATAGAAAAAATGGGAAAATGGAATTTTAGTCAAGATAAGGGGCCTTTCGTAATTTCAAGGACCTTACTATGAGGTCTGAGTAAACATTTATCGCCTTGACATAGGGAGTGAATTGGGGTTGATGAAAATTTTTTATGAAAACTTTGAAACTTACCATGAGGTTTAACCACCATGAGTAGACATGATAGATAAAAGTTATGGAAAAAATTGCTAAACCTACCCAAGCCTACTAAGACACTCCTGGAGATGGATATAGGGAGAGAAGAATTTTATGAAAACTCTTTTTACACAGATCTTGATACCATGGGAGATCAAAATTTGAAGTTCTATGCTTTTAATTTGAGCTACACATGAAAGTGGATAAAAAACTTATAAAATCTCTTTGAAGTCTACCTTAAACTCTTAACACTTATGATAGACTTAAAAATTTAGAAAATTTCATTGAAACCTACTATAAGGCCTTGACACTCATTGGGATTAAAAATTATAAAATCAGTTCTCACCATAGCCTCTCGATATTTATGAGAGTAGAAAGTTTGAGTTGATGAAAACTTGAAACCTGCTGTTGAGTCCCCACTCACACCACCAAAGATGAAATACTTGCTAAAAACTCTTCGCTTCAAAGTCCCACGATGAAGTCACATGCTTACCACTGCAGAGCGATTTAAAACTGCTTAAGGATAATTTGCTTCCTTTTCAAAAACCACCACAGAGTGGAGAAAAACTGTTCAGAAAACTGCTTGAAATCTTTCCAATCATTCGATCCCCATTAAAAGTCAAGCAAGAAAGATCCTACAGCAACATTACCCAAGAACACATGCTCATACAAAACCAGCACGTATTGGTGAGCCAAGCTGGAAGAGGTGAGCATGCCAAAAGAAGACGACGTGGCAACATGACTGCAAAAAAGGCAGGGTTGATTTGTGATGATGATGTGGTTAAAGCCGGTAATACGGCATACGCAACCAGTTAGATTTCTAGAAAGACGTTTGAGACCATGTTTAGAAGATGGTCTTCCAATGCAGTTCATGTGATGATTAATCAATGGAAAAGTTAAGTATCAAGTTAGAAGCTGATCTCTACAAAGCTCTATCATAGGTACACGGCCAAAATTATTCTTTATAAGATCCGAATGATAAACTTGTATATCTCTAAAACCCCTTTTAGGAAAGAGATCTAGTTTAAAGAGATACAACTCGCCTAAAATAAATATCACTTGAAGACGTTCGAATCATTATTTAAACTATTTGAAGACATAAACTAAGATAGGTGAAGGCAAATAACAAGCGACTATCAAGCATATTTTAAACACAAATTGAGGAGATCAAAGAGCTAACTACGGCTGCAGCTACTGGGGTTCATCAACCATATGGAGTACTTGATTGAAGATTACTGAGATTTGATCAGATTAATGACTGGCCACCCGACTGGAGATCGCTTGAAAGAGGAAGTGCTAAATGAATAGATGAGACTGGAAGTTTGCAACAATATCAACATCTCAAACGAAAACAAGGAAATACCAAACCTCAATTCAAGTTTGAAAAGGAAGACAGGGGACCTTGGTGATCAATCTATATGGAGATAGCTGGCAGGCCCGGGAGAGGAGCACCACAGCTTGATGGAGGGAAGGGCGGTTAAGAGAAGTCGGGATTAGTCAACTGTACGGTTCACCCAAGAAACCGAAGGTTGAAGGTGTGCCTGTGAGTGCAACTCACAAGACTCGGCCATGTTCAGACATGACAATAAGTATAATTATATGTTGCACCACCTAACTTTGTACATGCCCAAGCAGGGGTTACGCTGGAGAATTTATAAAGAGGAAGGATCTAATAGACGAAGTGCTGGCTTATATAAAATATCCTGAAGACGGATGCGCTACAAGTGAGACCAAGTAGTCATAAGGGTATTGGGCAACTTAAGAGGCATTCTTTGTCTTGAGAGAATAAGGGGTAGTACTTTTATTATATAACCTCTTTATTGTTTCTCCGGCTTACTTGAATATAGGCAAGGTAGTCCAAACCTGGTAACCAACTTGTGTGTCTTTCTCTTGCTTGATTGTGGCCTAGTGTGCTTTAGTGCCTTTCTTTGGCGAGATTGAGTGACTCCTCAAACACACTAACTCACGGAACTAAGGTAACACTCTCAAACTCTTTCTTCCACAACTTAATGCCAATATACTCAGACTTTTAAAGAACTATTGTTGTTATTTCAATAACAAGACTATTGGCTTACCAAGTGGCTATCATAAAATAAATTTGGAGTGGTCTATCTATTGTCGCCCACTACATGTAATCCAAATTAGATTACAAAGCTAAATTGTTCTGCGCCATAACAAGTTAAGCAAACTTCACTCTCCATAGTGCTATGGAAAAGCAACAAAGAGACTTTCTTTATAGCATTCTTCCATGATATCGTTCCTCCACCAAATGTAACAACCCAACCTCGATATAGATCTCTCTACTATTTTGGCATTCTATCAAAAATCAAATTATAAATATCCAACGGCCTCAGAATGTCTCCTCAGGAATGTGCTAATACGATCATCTCCTAAATTACCTCACCATCTTCTTGGCACTAGTCCAATAGACTACACCCCTCAAACATATGACATGAGTTTCATAATGCCATAAAACAGCTTAATACATGAGACTCAATTTTTGATATGATAGAAGCAGGCATGACTCAACAAACCATTTGTTGTAAACTCATGTCGTGGCATGCAAAGTTTGCTACATGACTACTGGGAGATAGAAGGATAAATCAGATATGAAGGCGAGAGGTGCTAGCCCAATTTTCATCCGCTTCACATTGTACTCTTCACTTCGGGACATTGGAATCTGCACTGTTCCGTTAAAGGCCAAGCGACTCTAGTTCGTGTGGTAGAAGGAAGCAATCCATTGCTTTTACAAAATCAACCTAAAAAGCCATACAAAATAAGCATTCTCTGTGAGTTCTTTGTGTTATTGCTTTCTCACCGCCTCCGGCTCCTAAAACAGTTAACACGTGGAGAGTTCGATTCGCAAAGTATAAGAGCATGGAAATGACCTCCAGAAAGATTTTCAGGTTTACCATCATGTGCCATACCAAATAGAGTTAATGTTGTTTTCTAACTTACAAAAGTATTAACGGCCCATAACTTCACCATGTTTTGTAGGTGCAATCTATGTTTTTCCTACACCGTTTTAACACCAAAAACAAATCCATCCAAATGATGCTAGAAGAAAGGCATGATCATGACCTAACCAACAATTAGCAACATCAACACCAGCAAAATATATCATTTAAGAGGGGCATTTAATTTAACATGAAAAAGTACTCAAAGCAGACAATTTTTTAAATCTACATGGAGTCTTAGATGACTATATTGGGACATCAAACAATTTGTCCCAAATAAATTTGAAAATAAAACTAATGAACATCAATTATAATGGCTAAATGTAGTATATCAATTTATTGTTAGAATAGCAACAATTTTCCCTAAATAAATTTTAAAATAAAATTAAAGAACATAGATTATAATGGCCAAATGAAGTATATCAATTCTATTGTTAGAATGGCTGAAATGAAGCATATCAATCTCGCTGCCTTAAAACAATACATTAAAACAAAAGCAAAGCTAAACATGCCAACATACAAAATCCTACTCATAGATGGTATAATTATAACCAACAAATACCAAAATGGAAAAAGAGCACGCTTAGAAACCTCGAATCAATCAAATCATCTAGGTTATTTTCCTCCAAAAATGACAACAATTGATTTCATAAATGTGATGATCTTCTAAAAATAGAGAACACTCCATTGAACAATTAGAAAATACAGTTCAGGAATTAGCTGAATTAGAATCGAAAATTTCTACTCACTCAAAAATTAATTTAAAAATGAATTGTACCAGTCCAAAGCATTATAACTATTCCTGCTACACTTACAGAGGATGATGACACCTCTTTTGAACAACTAGACATGGATAATGAACTTCGGGAAATTCAACCACTCCTCATCCCTATAATACATCTATAGAGGAAAAACAATAATATAAGTCACGATGGAGTTTAAGTCACAACAATGTAAAAATTAAAAATAAAACTTTTTGCATGGAGTTAAGTGGCTTTTAACATTGCTCACAACCACCCTAATTTGTTCCTTACCGAGGAACCCTAAGGTGTAGTAAGACTCGCTGGAAAGAAAGTTGGAAAGAGCTTTCTCAATCATATAGACATCATGAAGTGTCACTAGGATTCTCAAGAACCACTTGGACCCTTTTTATATTCCTCATGAAAGAAAAATTCATACATAGAGTTATTAAAAACTTTGAAAAAGTTACAGGACCAAAGAAATTTTTTACAAAAATTTAAGCTCCAAGAGAATAGCGAGAAGCGCATTCCTTTTTCTTTTATAAAGGATTACAAGACTCAATTATTAACTAGTAACATCATTGCTTATATAAACTCAATTATTACAAACCATTATTGAGTTTCCCTCAAAAAAAAATAAAAAAAAATCTACATTAGCCATTCTCATCTTGTCAAATCTATTTTGTTGACACAATGCGTATGGATAATAATGAAGATAGTGTATAGATACAAACAACTCCAACTTAAGAACATGGTGGAAGTAATTGAAATGATGGCAATCAATCCTCGAGCTAAGGCATGCTGAAATAAGTTATGTTGTCACCAATTATAAAACATGAAAAACATCAATTTCAAAAATATTGTTCCCCGTGAAGAAGGCTTTTTGACAAGGTCCCCTTGCGATATCCCGCAAGTGCACGGGTTTGTCGAAGTAATAATCCCGGATGAGCGGGGTATCGAATCCACTGTGAGTAGGGAATAAAAACACTTAATAGACTTCTAGCTATGCTGGAAAGATCAGAGTGACAAGTGAGACAATAATTCAATCCTCAAAAGTAAAAACAACAAGTAAGAGAGCACGAGGTAGGAGGAGGTAAGGCAATCGATAAAGATGGGTACTCGATAATGCTCCGCCTAGAACAATCAAGCCATGTAAGAACCTCCATTATGCTTCCTAATTAATGCAATGGTGAGTCGTGGAAAACTTAAATACATAGTCCCAAATCTAAGATCAACTATGCCTAACTCTACACATGTCCCGGAGGAGAGATTAGATAACCTCTCAAACCCTCGCGACTCGAATAGAGTTGCAAATGAGCTCTAGGGATTCCAAGTGATAAATCTTTTTCCTAATTATAGACCCAAGTCTTTTGGTCCAGTGTAAGGTGCCCAACCATGATTAAGCCCCTAGATACTAAGATCACCCTCAACGCTCACCCGCTGCACGCGCAACTAAGCCCCCAGTGCGAGGGTCATCCCTTAGACCATTCACCTATCATGGCCACAAAGGACTCGAGGAACGGAGGTAGAATCTATCACGCTGAGCGAAAGTGGGACGCCCTGCACTCCCTCGACTCACCCTCTCAACCCTCTCCAACCTAGTTTTTCTAACGCTGTGGTGTGTCACCACTCACAACGCTACCAACAAGAACCCTCAAACCCTAGTGTCACTTAGGGGAAATGTTCATGCAATCAAGCATCTCAAGATTGGAATTCACAACAAACATCAATTAATCGAAAGCATAATAAAGAGATTCAATGAAACAAATACATCCTAGGGTTCACAACACCCAAGTACCCACTAGGGGTTTAGCTCCATGGAGCTAAGCACAATCAAAGAAATAAAATGTAAAAAGCAATGAATCCATAGAGAAACCCCTCGATAGTCGGTCTCATGGTCTTGTGGAAAGTCCTATCACTCATCGGGTCCAAGGATTCCCTTGTCCCAAGATAGGGATACGCCCTCGACGGAAAGCTCCCCTACCAACCTTCTTCCAAAGGAATGACGATGTCAAAGTCAGAGAACCTCTCCAAAACCCCTAGCCAATACCTCTCAAAACCCTAGCCGAAAACCCTCTCAAGTTTGGGAAAAAGATGCGTAAAAGAATCCTAAAATCGGGTGAATCGGCTTTAAATAGAGTCGAATCGGGAATCCACACCCTGCATGTAAAAGTTGGGAAAAGATGCGAAAAGAATCCGCACAAGAATCACACGATCCGGGCAGGTACTCGCCAAAAATACTCCCGGACACTTTTCATCGAGGTAACATAAATGGGCACACGCTTACGCCGTTGATCGCTTTGCTTCTTCAATGACGATAAGTTGATGGAGATCTTGTTCTATGTGCATAAGTCGGAATGCTTGAGTCTAACTCGCCTCTTGTGCCTCTCCAAATGGTGTGCTAACTCAACACGGGAGGTTGGCACACACTCTAGCATCTCGCACCCGACTCATATCTTCGCTTGAACTTTAGCAAGATTTTTCGCCAAAAATCGGCTATGCCAGATCCACATTAGCTTTTTTAATTCATAATTGGTTTCACAACCCAACTCGCATAAAAAGTAACATAAAAACACACATATTAGTGTAAAAACCTCGAGAAAAGTAATACTCAATATAAAGAAAGAACGCTTCGCATTCATATCGCACAAGCACTTATCAGCTTTTTTGTGATCAGAACTACAATTGACTTGTCACAATGGAAATAAGACCCTATAATTGTGAGAGGATTTTAAAAATGAAAAGACATTAATGTAATAAACACCACTTGTAATACAACTAACAAGAGCTTATCATTTGTAATTTCATTAATTAATGAATGATTGTTTTATTTTATTTGAAAAGATGTTTCATTAATGAAATAGTGTCTCATTAGTAAAATGGCGTGTCTCTTTCATGAAGTGGTGTGTCTTATTAATGAAATAATGCGTCTTTTTATCGAAGTGGTATATTAAAGTCGATGTGACTTTTAAATGACACTCATTATCAAGTGATGCTGTCTCTTTACTAAACACTACTTCATTCCTATAAGAATAATCTATTACCATCATTCAAGTGAATTGAATGAAAAACAAGCTCTTCACAAGTTCATTTGTTTTGTTCTTTGAGTGCACAAAAGATAGAAGCAAACTTTCACTTTGTAAAAGCTCATTATTGTTCTTTGCTTGAGTTTCTGAAGTGCAAAACCATACTCAAGGGTCTTCATTATATCCCTAAAAAGAAATTCGCCATTCTATCCATTTTTTGTATCCAAGATTTGAAATTAGGTGGAGGCGAATTAAACTCTAAAAGGAAAAGTGTTTCCCACCCTTAAAGACTTGTGTACTATTTTCTTTTCTAATCTCTTCCTCTCTATTCCTCAAAGAACCATCCCCACAAATAATCTTTTTAGGCTTAATCACCTCATAAAAATGGCTTCTTTGAAGGATTTCGACCAAGAACTTTGTGAAGTGGAGAGGTTTCAAGGCTGGAAACTTTCTAACATGGCAAAAGATGATGAAATTTCTCCTCATTACATTGAAGGTGGCGTATGTCCTCACTACTTCCAAACCCAAAGAAATAGAATGAGAGACCGATAAGGAAATTAGAGAAAGGCAAAAGTGGGAAAATGATGATTTCATTTGCATTGGACATATTCTCAATAGGCTTAGTGATGCACTTTTTGATATTTATCAAGACTCAATCTCGCAAAAGAACTTTTGAGAAACTAGAAGCAAGGTACATGCAAGAGGATGCAACAAGTAAGAAATTTCTTATGAGTCGTTTTAATAACTTTAAGATGATTGATGATAAATCTATCATGGAACAAATGCATGAAATTGAACATATTTTGAATAACTTCAAATAACATAACATGCATATGGATGAGTCTATCATTGTCTCCCTCAATCATAGACAAGCTTCCTCTATCATGGAAAAGATTTCAAAAAGAATCTCAAGCATAAAAAGAAAGATATATCTCGAGCAATTGGGAAATCATCTTCGCTTGAAAAAGGAGCATAGAAAAACAAGATGATACAAAAAGATATCAAGGCACATGAGAATATACATGTATTAGAAGAAGGGGAGTCCAACAAAAACTCCAAGAAAAGGAAAAAGTATAATGGAGAGTTACATGCACAAGATGGCCGCAATAACTGGAAAAAGAAAAGAAACTGTTTCTTCTGCAAGAAAGTTGGCCATTACAAGAAAGAGTGTCGCTTCTACAAAAATATGCAAGAGAAGAGTTCCCCCTCAAAGGACAATCTTATTCCCTCATGTCCAAGTCAAGGGCAAAGGGATAGTTGAAATTGAGTTTACTCGAAAGGTTCTTACTTTGAAAGATGTGTATTATGTACCGTGGTTAGGAAGAACTTAATTTCTATACCTTTTACTTAATAAGTTTGGGTTTAATCTGCCTTTTGAGGGAGATAAGTTTATTCTTTCTAAAGGTGGGATGCTTGTAGGAAAAAGGTTATTGTTGTGAGAACATGTTCAAAATGAACATTACTAAAATTAATAATAATAATTATAATTCTGTTTATTTTATTGACTCTTGTGATTTATGGCATTATCGTTTGGGTCATGTTAATTTTTGAAAATTAAATTATATGATGAATCTTAATTTAATTCCAATAACCTTTAGACAACATGAATCTTGCACTACTTGTATGTTAACTAAGATAACAAGACAACCTTTTCTTAGGGTAGAAAAGAAATTCTAAAAATATTAGAATTGATTCATTATGATGTTTTGTAATTTACATGGTTGGCTCTACTATAGGTGGCATTTTTGTGGCATTTATTGATGATTGCACCCGATATTGTTATATTTATTTAATGCATTCAAAAAGATGAAGTTTTAGAAAAATTTAAGATTTTTTTAACATTGAAGTAGAACTTCAATGTGAAACCGTATTAAAATGTTTGAGGTTGAATAGAGGATCGAGAATCCTATGATGCAAAAATATTTTGAGTCTATCGCATAATTCATCAAATAACTGCACCTTATTCCCCACAACAAAATGGTATAGCCGAAAGAAAAAATAGGGTGTTAAAAGAAATGACAAATGCTTTGTTATCTTACTTTGGTTTAACAAGTGGATATTAAGGTTAAGCATTGCTAACTACATGCTATATATTAAATAGGGTTCCAAATAAAAAGGAACAAGATAATCCCATATGAACTTTGAAGAAAAAGAAAACCTAATGTTAATTATTTTTTAAAGTTTGGGGTTGTAGGGCAATAGTTAAAAATTCGGAACCCAAGAGAAAGAAAATTGTGAAAAAGGGAATTGAATGTATCTTCGTGGGATATACTAAAATAGTAAAGCATATCGGTTCTTGGTAATTAAACCAAGTGATTCCTATCCTATAAATACAGTTATTGAATCAAAAGATGCTATTTTTCAAGAAAATAGGTTTAATTCAATTCCTAGCCCAAAAGACATGTTACATTCAAATAAGAAATTCAATCTAGGAGATAATATTTCTACTAATGATACATTAGAAGAAGTAGAACCTAGAAGGAGTAAGAGGATTAGGAGGGCAAAAACATATAGCCCAGATTTCTTCATCTTCCTTGTTGACGGAACAAATGAAAGAATTCAAAGTCATGCATCTATTTGTTTTAATATAGAAGGTGATCTTAAAAAATTTGAAGAGGCTATGTAATCTCAAGATGCAGCCTTTGGAAAGAAGCCATACAAGATGAAATGGACTCTATAATGGGGAATCAAACATGGAAACTAGTTGACCTTCCACCTAATTCTAAACCAATTAGTTGTAAATGGATTTTTAAGAAGAAAATAAAAGTACATGGAACCATTGATAAATTTAAAGCAAGATTAGTTGCTAAGGGGTTTACACAAAAGGAAGGAATAGATTATTTTGACACATGCACTTGTTGCAAGAATTATTACTATTAGAGTACTTATGGCAATTGTTTCAATGTACAATCTTGTAATACATCAAATGGATATTAAAATAGCTTTGCTTAATGGAGAATTGGGAGAATAAGTGTATATGAAACAAACTGTAAGGGTTTGTTGTTCCCGGTCAAGGACACAAAATGTGCAAATTAATTAAGTCTCTTTATGGACTTAAGCAAGCCCCTAAATAATGGCAAAAAAATTTGTTGAAGTGATTCTAGCAAATGGGTTTAAAATTAATGAATACGACAAAATGTGTCTATAGTAAATTTAATTACTGTAAAAAGGTGTCGTGAATTTACTTATATGTAGATGGCATGTTAATATTTGGCAATCGATATAAATGAAGTTATGAAAACAAAGAAATTATTGTTCTAACAACTTTGACATAAAAAGATATGGGAGAAACCGATGTCATTTTTAGGAATTAAAATAATTAAGGATAACAATTGTCTTAGTATGTCCCAAGCTCATTACATTAAGAAAATATTAAAGAAATTTGATTATTTTAATTGTTGTCATGTTTCTACACCATTTGATTCTAGTATCAAGTTGGAACAAAATAAAGGTTGTCCTGTGAAACAACTAGGATATACTAAAATAATTGGATGCTTCATATATGCCATGACATGTACAAGACTAGATATGGCTTATGTTGTAGGAAGGTCAAGTAGATACACAAGCAATCCAAGTAAAGACCACTGGCATGCTATGTATAGAGTATTAAAATATTTGAAAGGAACAATAAATTATAGTTTGATCTATAGTGGTAATTTTTCAAATTTAGAAGGATATACAGATAGTAGTTGGGTAAATCACACTGAGGATCATGCTTCTACAAGTGGATGTGTCTACACACTTGGTGGGGGTGCTATTTCCTAGGGATCAAAGAAGGTATATGTATTGCAAACTCCACCATGGCATCTGAGTTTATAGCATTGGTCGCATGTAGTAAGGAAGCGTAATGGCTTAGAAACTTATTACTTGAAATTCTATATGGCCCAAGCCAATGGCACCAATAGCTATATATTGTGATAATCAGTCTACACTTTTAAAGGCTCATAGCCAAGTTTATAATGGAAAATCCTGACATATTGGACTAAGACATAGCTCTGTAAAAGAGTTGATTATAAGTGGGGTAATTTTGATTAATTATATACGGTCTGAATTTTAAATCTTGTCGATCTTTTGACGAAAGGATTGACAAGGGATATGTTATTAAAAACATCAAACGAGATGGGATTAAAGCCCATAAAATCATAATTACCAATGGTGAAAACCCAACTCACACTTGAATAACATCAGGTCATGAGTTCAATGGTGAAAGTATACTATTAGAGTAATTACAAGTACTTGATTTTGTATACATCCTAAGATTGAAAAGTACTTGGTTACCATGAGTTTACAAGACCTATAAGCATGTATTTGTTAGAGTGCCTGTCATGGTGGTGCTCTTGATAGGGTCTACCTATGTGAGAGTGAAGTGGGGCCGCTTCTTGGAGTCTAAAGGCTTGACTCTAAAAGCTCTAATGAAAGGGATACTAGACATAAGGTCATCTTAATTGTGTCAACTTAAGTGACATACAATGGTTTGAGGTCTTATGCGTAAGGCATGTACACCTGTTCAAATGGGATAATTGGTTCAAAGCTTATCTACCATATTATTTCGGATGGGTGAAACTATGTTTTACTAGATGAAAGTTCAAGTCCTAAAGACAATTTTACTAAAAACATGAGATTTCCAAAGTGATTGGAATTTGTGTTCATTTTCAAAATGGTAGAGGATTGTGAGAGGATTTTAAAAATGAAAAGACACTAATGTGATAAACACCACTTGCAATACAACTAATGAGAGCTTATCATTTATAATTTCATTAATTAATGAATGATTATTTTATTTTATTTAAAAAGATGTTTCATTAATGAAATAGTGTCTCATTAGTAAAGTGGTGTTTCTATTTAATGAAGTGGTGTGTCTCATTAATGAAATAATGTGTCTTTTTAAATGACACTCATTATTGAAGTGGTATGTCTCTTTACTAAACATCACTTCATTCCTATAAAAATAATCTCTTACCATCATTCAAGTCAATTAAATAAAAAACAAACTCTTCACAAGTTCATTTGCTTTGTTCTTTGAGTACACAAAAGATAGAAACAAGCTTTCACTTTGTAAAAGCCATTGTTGTCTTTGCTTGAGTTTGGAAGTGCAAACCATACTCAAAGGTCTTCATTGTATTCTAAAGGAAATTCATCATTCAATCCATTTTGCATCCAAGATTTGAAATTAGGTGAAGGCAAATTAAGCCTAAAGGAAAGTGTTTCCCACGCCTTGAAGACTTGTGCACTATTTTCTTTCTAATCTCTTCCTCTCTATTCCTCAAAGAACCATCCCCACTAACAATAATTGGAAATCTCAATATTACACCAACAAAACTTTTTGAAAATGGATTATTACAGAAATTGGTAGTCTCAGAACCAAATCAACTCAATAAGATCATGTTACTATTCAGATTACACCATTTTGTCCAAGATTTACTCCAGAGAAAATACACTAGAAAAGGATTCATAGTCCTTGAGATTACTTCTATACCACCAAGTTATTGTGGGTATCCTTGTGAAACACAACATAGTGTGCTTATCAATCGAATTCATTATAGGAGTCCCCTATTAGAAACATGGGAAGCATATTAGATCAAGCCTCATCATATTACCATGGATTTTTTTGAAAATTTGAAGAAATGGTGAGCATTCCGAATTGATTCAGTTCAAATACATAATTCTGCCTACTTATTAGCTAAAGAATTACATCTTAGGATTTATGGCACTAATGATCACAAATATGTAAAGGTCCTATGAAAAGGAAGCTTATCACGGATATGCATGCATCATAATATTTTAAGCAAGTTCGTACTGAGGGTACGCCATCCAGGGAGGTGACACCAAAATTCAAGTAGAAAGAGATCTGGGTGATCTAAGAACAATGGACAGTGAGGATGAGGATCTGAACCTTGATGATACTGGTATCTTAAATATAGAAAATGCTATGGAAGGATAATGAAGTCTATGTGTCTTCGAAAGAATTTCGGACTTTAGTCACTACCTGATTGATTCGCTAACAGGAAAAATTGTCCTTGGATTCTCTATTATTGTTCAAGTGTCCTTGAGTCAAGAAAATGTGAAAAGAATCAAGTTCAAAGTGGTATTCGTAAGGCTACTACTCAAACTTTTCTTTTTTTGTATTTTACCCTGACTGTAAATAAAGCAAGGGTAGTATGAGTTCCATGACTACCACTATTGTTTTTCCACTTGTGTTCACAAACCATTATTATTCAAAGAATTGCTCAATATCTTGAAATCCTTCTATTTTTAACTTATCTAATTCCGCATATACTAGTTGATTCTCTAATTCTGCATCACTACTTATATTTACCAATTCCTTTTTATCTTGTTATCTCTTCATATATTTTCTAATACAATCTAAATCATTATTTACACTTTCTAATGGAAATGATTTGAATTGTACTAATTTGTCATTTTGTTTAATAATACTTCAAAAATTTTTTAAAATATTTTCTAATATTACAGCTTCTTTTCTATTTATGCTCTTATTTTCTTTCCTTTATATTAACCTCTACGGTACATAGGAGTATAATTTCACATTATAAGTGCTCTAACATTTGTTGAAGTTCTAATTTTTCTATTGAGTCTAAATGTCCTTCTCTTAACTTACCATCTTGTTCTATTAAATTATTTTGCACATCACTATTTTCCTCATTATCAAAATCTACTTGTTCTTGATAATCTTCTATACTAATTATACTATATATACTTTCTCAGATCGCTAACATATTCATCTATTTGCAAAAAGATCTTCATTTACACAATATACTAAAATTGATTCTTTCAGATGGTAATTATGTCTACATGTAAAATTTCTTACCAAGTGAGCATTACTTCCCCATACAAAACAACTTAACTTATTTTATTCAGATATGGCTTCCTGGAACTGCTTCTTTTAAGAAAATACTTCCTACCTCTTATTTTATGATCTTTCCTAGGTCTATTGTCTAAACTATCATCATATCTTTTTGGTACATACATGTTTCTACAATAGCTAGATTCGCCTTTAAGTTGTTTTTGTTAGGAGAAGAGAAGAAGAGAGATAGAGTGTGGAACAAGTCAATAAACCTTGAACAACCTACATGAGTGACCCTTTGAGTCTATATATAGAACATGATAAGTATATGCATACATCTATACATATATACATATATATATAATACAATAATACATCTAACACCCCCTTCCTCCTCAAACTCAAGGCGGATCGTGGGCCTTGAGTTTGGATAACATAAATAGATGCTGATTACATGTCTGCGCCTTTGGTGAAGAAATCAGTCACCTAGACCTCTGTAGGAAGATAGTGAAGTGACACAATCTGGGCACATACATGGCATCGTGTGAAGTGTGCATCCACATCAATGTGTTTGATCAGCTTATGCTTGACCGGATCTACAGCAATCTGAAGGGCTCTAGTACTATCACAGTGAATAGGAATGGGAGAAGTGATCAGTACACCAAAGTCTTGTAGAATCAAACGCACTCCGCAGCACCTCTTGACTGAGAGAAGCCAACGCATGAACCTCAGCCTCAGCACTAGACTTGGCAATAGTAGGTTGTTTCTTGGACTTCTAAACAATAAGAGAAGATCCAAGAAAGATACAAAGAACCAATGATAGAGACCCAATCATCGTAAGAACTAGCCCGTAGCATCGGAATAGGCCTACAAACCGGAGAGTGAACCCGGCATGGATAGAATGCATCTATGAGCTACAATTCCATGAAGATATCAGAAAATACTCGAATAAGATGAGTATAATGAACAGAAATGGGTACCATAATGAACTAATTGAGAATATGAACTGCATGTGATATGTCAGGTGACACGTCCGAATATGCGCGTAAAACCGCGAAGTGTATCGGGTGTCGAGTAATAATTACCCGTGAGCTCGCGTAGTCGAATCCACAGGAACGTAAGTACTAGTAATAACCACTTCTCAATTATCTAGTCGGAATCGCTTAATATAATGAAGTGAACTAATTGCAAGCAAAAGCAAAACAAGTATGCAAGAAATAAAGTAGAAGAGTCTCAATCACTAAGGATGAGGTATTCGAGCAACGATCCCCCTAAGATCTTCTTTAAAGCTCAAGATCTCACTAAATGCTCTAGAATCGAGTCTAATGAGTCGAGGTAGTCCAACGACAACCAATCCTTGTCTCCAAGCAAAAGGCACTAGTCCCCCTGCAAGGTCGGTGGAGAAATCGACCAATCTCAACACTTCACACCCCATATACGACCGCAATATGCTCTAAGGAAACCTAAGAGTGAAACCGATTCCTGAGATGTAGATCCAACCCCTAATTCCCCGCGAAGGATCCTAACCCCCTACAAGGTCCCGTGGAGAAATCGAGCAATCTCACGCCTCACACCAAATATGGTTGCAAAGAGAATATGGAATACTGGAGATAGGAAACACTCAATCGAAAGTGAAAGGGGACACCTCCATCTCAAGGCTCATCCTCTCAACCCCTCTTTAATCTTGGAAATCTAACTCTAATGGAGACCTCACACATTAAAGTATTAAATCATGCAATGTAAATCAACCACAAGGATTAACAACACTAGCAAGCAATTAAATCACAAGATTAAAACTCAAGACAACTCGGATTAACTAGAAACATTAAGAGAATCAATCCAAAAATATAAATCTTAGGGTTCATACGCCCAAATACCTACTAGGGTTTAGCCCTCCATGGGCCTAGTTACAAAACAATAATGAATACAATGAAAAGCAATAAAACCCTATAGAGAAAAACCCCTCGACTGCTGCTGATTGGCCTTGATTGGTAGTTCTACGTCTCGAAGGATTCCTCTCCGAGCTAGGTTGCCAACGACTCCCCAAAATGCTACTGACGTCAAGGAATCTATCAAAGTTGGTGAAGAACTCCCTATCAATCGGCAAGACCTTCTCCTCAAACCCCTAGCCTGCTCTCTCAATGTCTATGCCTCAAAGCTCCGCAAAAGTCCCTTTAGAATCGCCAAAAGGTGTATTTATAGCCCTCACAACGCTGCTCGTCACTGCAGCTTCCCCACGCGCTGCGGATTTTTCCACGCCGCTGCGCTGCAAGAATTTCGCCACAGCACGATAAACATTCTCCTCTTAAGGCCACACGATCGGGCACACGATCATATGGTAGGCTATACGGCTTTTTCCTTCATCAATGCTGCCTTGAAAGGTCTTGAAATCTTTACAAAGAGGAGGAATGTGGAGATATGGCTGCCTTTGTGCACTTCCATTAATAACTTGGCTTGCAAAAACTATGGAAGTTGGCACACATCTCCTCATACACGAACTCCCTCTTGTGTCTTCCAACTTGATTTGTACAAGAACTCCCAATATTATGCCATAATAGCCTATCTTCGCTCCCTTTTGAAATCCCAATGCCTTCACAACCTACATGCATAAAAGAACACCCAATACACTGAAATGAGACATAAACCAGATAAAATATGATGCTCAATGTATGTAAAACATGCATAAAAACATGTTCACTCAAGCACTTATCATCAGGACAGGGGAAGGCCAAGAAAACCAAACTGCCAACCAGATGTCAATAACAAGAAGGATCAAATAAGGGAATCCCATCAGAAGCACGAAGTCAGAAATGTAACTCCATCGGTAGCAGGTGACAACGCCCCTTTGCGTGTGATTTGCAAGTGCATGGGTTTGTCGAGTAATAAATCCCTAGTGAGTGGGGTATCATATCCACAGTAATAAGGAATAGAAACACCAAGATTGCTACTTAACTAAGTGGAAGTGAAACAATGATGGTGTGGATAAAGATCGATACAAACAAGCTAAAGAAAATAAGAAAGAGAGGCACAAATAAATGAAAGGAAAAGGCAATCGATAAAAAGTGGGTACTCGGATATTGTTCCTCCCTAAGATTATTGCTTCAAGTGCAAAATCAACTATAATGCTTCCTAACTAATGCTTAATGAGTCGTAGACATCTTTTAAATACACGATCCCAAAACCTAAGGTCAATCGCTGACTAACTCTACACTATGTCCCGTATGAGAAATCAACCAGCCTCAACACCTCACACGTCGTAAAGTTGCAAGAAGCTCTAGGGATTCCAAATGATAAAACCCTATTCCTATATGTAGATTCTAACCCTTTGTTCCAAGCGAAGACCCCTAGTCACACTACAGACCTGTGTTAAAGTCACTCAACGCTTTTACTCTATTGCTCATGCAACTAAGCCCCAACGGAGTTCATCCCTTAACCCTTCACTCTATTGTGACCGCAAAGAACTCTTAGAACGTGGAGGTAGGATAAATCACACTGGAGGAAAAAGAGGACACTCCGCTACCTCTCAACTCACCCCTCTCACTCTCCAATCTCGCTGTTTGTCTAGCCCCTCATGGTGTGTCACTTACCTCCAAGGATTACCAATGTAGACTCTCAACCCTAGTGTCACTCTAAGGGAGAAATCATTCAACAAGCATTCAAGATTGGAACTCAATTAAAAACATCAATTAAGGAAAACATAATAAAAGGTCAATGAAATAATAACATCATAGAGTTTACAAGTCAAAGTACCATTAGGGGGTTTAGCTCTCTATGGAGCAGAATACAATCAATAATGAAATCGAAAGTAAAAACAAATAATCCATAGGAAAAACCTCATCAAGATTCATGTCGATAGTCTTGCTGGAGTGGCCTCGCCCCTCTCCAAAGGTTTCCTTGTCAGCCTAGGGAGCACACCTCACGAATCGGTGACGACTGTAAAGCTCCCCAATAACTATCTTACAAGAGAATCGCAGTGTTGAAGCCGGAGAACCACTCCAAAAAACTTTACCAAAAACGCCTAAATCCTAGCCCCGAGATCTCAAAAAGATGGAGAAAAGATGGAAAAAAGATGCTAAAATCGAGCTGAATTACTGATTTAAATAGGCTGGAATCGGGCATCCACATGGGCTCGCGGATGTTCCACACGCACCGTGGAATTTCCACACGGCGTAGTGAATTTCCACACGCTGTGTAAACAAAGAATCGCTATAGTAAATTGCCGCAGTTGATTTGCTACACTAACCCGCGCACCAAAAAACACTCGAATCCATTTTTCATCGAGGCAACATAAAACGCACACGCTTATTCCAGATCGCATCGCTCAATAAACGGGTTCATTAGCGAAGATCTTGCTTATCGAGTACAGTTGGGATACGCAATGTGGATCGCCTTCGCGTCCTCCAAATCATTGTAATTGCTCGAATACATGGAGGCTGGCACACATTCACGTATCTTTGAGCCCAACTTCCGCCTTCGTGTTTGTTCTCTAAGATTCCACCAAAATAGTGCGCTCACTGATATACTTTTGGCTTTTTCTTAATACTTAACTCTCACAACCCTACATGCTAAAAGAACATAAATACACATGTATTAGCGCTTAAACCCGACAAAAGTAATGCTCATCAGAAGAAAAAGAACACTTAGCATTTTTTTAGCACACAAGCAATCGGCATCAAGCGGTAGTAGGGGTATCGGGACCAAACTAGAACGAGCAAGTAGGTCGTAAGTATAACGTCACGAGAGATGATAACAACCAAGATGAGAAGTGATCTCAATACTAAGAAAGTAACGAAGCTTTGGACTCTAAATCAGCATCAAGAAAGTCTCACATAACTTCCGCTTTACAAAAGGTTACGTGAGCGCAGTAATCGCCACAAGGATCATGTCATCTACATATAGAGAAGAATAGTCCTGGACCATGAAGAACGAATGAAGACTACCGGATCATGTATGCTCGAAGTGAAACCAAAGCAAATTTCAATCACAATATTTAACCTTTTCATACCAGGCCTCTGGAGCCCTGTTTGAGCCCATAAAGAGCGCGGCGAAGATAATAACATGCACTCGGAGGCACTCGAAAGACCGGGGAGGAGTCATGTAAACCTCCTCCAAGTACCCATGAAGAAATATTTTCTCTCACATCAAACCGATGAAAACCCAACCACGGACAAACAGTAACATCAACCAAAAATACACACAGTGATATATGTGAGCTATTGGGGCAAAGTCTCCTCATAGTCATCGCCATACTCCTACCGAAAGCCACGACTAACCAAACGCTTTGATAGCGGCCCAGTAGGACCCGCCAGATCTAGTCTCCTACAGCCCTGTAGATCCGGCTACAAGTGATGGGAACGATAAGAGAGAGGAATAAGATCCCATGTATGAGTCTCGAGTCAGCATTAAGCTCCTCTACCATGGAAGTCCGCCACCATGTAATCGAACTATTTCCCTCAGAAGTTGTCGAGTACAAAGATTCACCAAATACCCCATAGCAGTAGTGGGACAAAGGGATGTAGCAGAGCAATTACGTAAAAGAATAAGTGAGAGGATACCCCGTAGAGCCGGATCGGTAGTGGGAAAAGGTGCCGCAGAGACGATCGGCCAAGATAGAGGCTCATGCAGATAACTGATAGTGGCATCTAAACGAATAGGCAGGTGAGCAAGAGGAAGCGTAGCGAGAAGCGGGAGAGACACTACAAAAGATCTCGACAAATAAAGGAGCTCTGAGATACGCAAATAGACTCAATAGATTAAGAAACAGAGGGGCTCAAGAGAGGATGGAAAAGAAACTCTATAGGAAGGCCGAATGACAGAGGAGAGGGAAGACACGAGGAGCATTCTCAACCGAAAGAGTAGGAAAAAGAAGGACAGGTGGGATGGAGGAAGATGGAGAATCTAGAGGAAGAGAAAGCATAGAAAGGTGTGGACTCATTAAAAGTCACATCATGGGAGATGCGAATAAGACTGAGCGACAAGATCATAACAACGATAACCTTATGCCTCAAGCTATATCCTAGAAAAACATAAGAGAGGTATTAGGTTGTTAGCTTTCTCTCCTGAGGTGAAAGCAAAAACAAAACAAATCACAACCAAAACATCGAAGATAAATAGCAGCAGCCTTCATCCTTAAAATGAGGGGAAAACTCCCCAAAAGAAAAGCATGTGTAGTCTTTTAAGATGTGATCTAGGCAAGGTGCCTTCGTAAAAACAAAAACTGTAAATAAAGGTAATGAAAGGGTGTACTCACCGCCAAAGTCAAACCAAAGGTCTTAATATGCAGGCAAAAGAACCGGTGGATCATTACGTAAAAAGAGCCGATGAGAGACAATAACTAGCTACGCAGAAAGATCAAATAAAGCTAAGTGAATCGAGCGTACCATCTATAAAAAGAACATAATAACGATGACCACCTTTTAGAGATAAAAGTGCATGGGACCCCAAATATCGTAGAGTGAATAAGTTTAAAAGTAGTAACTCGAGACACCTCAAAGGATAAGGACGCTGGAGTCGCTACAAAGTTTACAGACAAAATAAACGCCATCGTAAAGAGAGAGATACCTCTAAAACACCAGCGACGCATAAGGGACGATATACGTAGATGGACATATAAAATGGCCAAGACGATGATGCCACTTATGACGTGAGACCTGAACGACAAAGATAACAAAGATGAACGGGTCCAAGCTAAGAAGGAAAACGAAGGAATCCAACACATAAACTCCATTGATGACGGCCGATCCAATAACGTCCTATCATGATCCCACATATACGGGACACGAAGATACGTATAAAGATAACCTCGACAATCATAATCCCATAAGCTGCAGATATAAGATCTCATGGATAAACGAGAACATGAGGAGGTCAAGTGGAATCGAAAAACACTCAAAGTGAAAACGACCAAAGATAGTTAGAAGGCGCGCCATCAGAGAGTGCTAACACGGGTGACGAAGATGGCGAATCGGGAATGATGAATATGGAGTGGCATCGTGATTATGTGAGAGAAGCACCAAAGTCAAGAAGCCAAAGAGGATAGAAACCACCCAAACATATGGAGCAAACTCGAGTAGAACTCATGACATGTCTAGCGGAGGAGCAGTGGAGTCCACCAAATAAGATCTGGTTGAATTGCCGAAACATAGCTAATGTAATATTAATTGTACGGTGAAGAAAGGAGTAGGAAGCCTCAGATAAAGTGTAGTCTAGGGAGACGAAGGCGTGGACGTAAGAGGTCGAAGCCAACTGGAGAAGCTGTTAGAGTGACGCGTATTCATACAAATTTTCTTCCCGACAATCACGCTGAGGTCTCTAATATACCATAATAGTGACAAATCACGCTCGACTCCGTGGGGTAGGCCGAGAATATCGAGGATACGGGAGGCTAAGTAGACGAGGACGCCTGGAGGCACAAAAATAAAAAGAGAGGTAAGGAGAGTATCATGCTCCTCCCCTCAGGATGGAAGCATATGTGGGTCCAAAAGTATCCATCATATATATATATATATATATATATATATATATTTTCTCTCTTTTTTAATATATATATATATAATATAGATATTTATATAGCGGCCCCTCGAAATTGTCTACTTATGCTTGTATAGATTCTTCATGAGACAAGATTTAAAATGATGAGCCCCAACATGCCGCTTTCTTCATGTGTTTGCAGAAGATTTTTCAACTCGATTCCAAAAACTGCTTCTAATTAGAGAAAAGAAGCACACCGCTTGAATCAGCGTGTAAATCAAGAGAAAAATAAAGTGCTCAGCTGAGGGAAAGAGGATGAGGCTCAACTGCCTCCCAAAGCATCTCGTGAAATAATATGGTGGTGTCCAGCATAATCGACTTAGTTTCGAATGGGAGATTCTTCACATTATGCATGCCAGAGAAAAGTCTGAAACTTAGTAAAAATTTGAGGTTGTTTGCCGCTGAAAGTGCAGTAGCCAGGGTTAGGCGCCGTAGTGGCACATGTAATGTGCAAAGACGAGCGACGGAGATCGTCAGCGGTGTAGGCGCGAGGATATGGACGATGTCGACCCTCGCCGATTTTTAATTATTATTTAACGAAGAAAACAAGAGAAAATAACAAAGTTCTGAAACCACGGAGACGGCCGAGAGTCGACGGGCCAGAGAGAGGCACCGAGCGCCTGTGGCTGCCGTGAGTGTCCCGAGTCGAGTAAGTCGAGGCTCTACATGCCGAGGAGAGAGAGAGAAAGTGTCAGGGTGATGGCTCTACCGTGGCTCCGAGGAATTTAGGCATCTGATACCATGTTAGGAAAAGAGAAAAAGAGAGATAGAGTTTGGAACAAATCAATAGACCTTGAACACCTCCATATGAGCTGACTGGTCTACTATATGAACATGATCAAAGATATATATACATCTATACATATATACATACATATACAATATAACAATACATCTAATCATTTTTCCTATTTGTAATTCAAGACATTTTTACTAATCGATGTACGTACAAAATTTTATCCCGTGCGCTATATTTATTAGATGAAGTGTCAGATTTGGTATAAATGTTTCCTCAATTGTTTGGATATAATGGATCCCAGAGGCTCGTAATTTTAAAAATAATGTACATCCTATATTTTCAAAGATAGAAACAACCAAATATCAGACTGTAATACTTGAAATCTTGGAGGAAAGGCATAATATAGATCCACTTTTTAATTTGCAATTGCTCTAGTTTTCTAATGGGTTCTACTTGTCAGACTATGCGTCAGATCTCAGTGGCATGACCAAACATTAACGCTTAGTATTTTGTTTGTAGACTCACAAGGATTAGGTCCTAAACCTATATCTATCTGAAAATCAGAACTTTTGTTTGTAAGCTCCCCAAGCAATTCTTGAAGTTTCTCCTAAGAATTTTTCTAAATAAGAGTACATTTTTATTGTTGTTTTTTCTACTTCTAATTCATCAAATTTTCTACAAACCAACTTGGACCATACTTTTATAACTATAGGCAGTTTTTGTAGATCATGTGCTGCTAAATTTAAAATCCTTTCACCATCTACAAGTAGTTTCTTTTTAACTAGTTCTAATGGTAACCTTTTCCCTCTAGGTCTTTCATAATCTTTTTCATCTCTATAATCGCTATAAGGGGTCCCACTAGGTTGCTCCTATACTTAGGTTTGATGCATCTATATACTAGTGTGTTGCCACTAATCCTACTAGGAATCAGTACCGCCAAGGTATCCATTAAATTTATTAAAGGATACTTTATTTGAAAACTAAATTCTTTCTATACTATCATTTGTCGCACTATATTACTATTAGACCAAATACTTTTATCATATTCCACACATTATCGCTTCTAATACTCTTCCTTGATTTATTAAAGTAGTTTCTAATCTTAAAATAATATCGTGATCCGGTGCTATTATCTACTCCAACATCCTAGTCGCTTTTGTACCTATTTCATCTTCTATATTTAATGTTAGGATACAGCGATTGGTCTCAAGCTGATAATCCGAAAATTTGAGACTATAAATTCGATCGATTCTTAAATAACGATCTTCACCGATGGAATTTAACTCGGTTATTTATATCTTCCGCATTTTTATCAATGTAATCCATTGCGTCCTGATATAATTACCGCTTATTAGGATTGGCTTGTAATATTGAATTCCTTTACCAGTAACTCCTCGGGATTAACCTTCCACCAGTAGCCTTATAATCTATAACATTACCAGTGAGCCTGGCCCAAAGTTCACACCCAGAATAAATCCATCTATCCATATAACCTTCACATCCTAGCCTGCAAAATCCCCATTAATAAGTTGTGTATATCTCTAACAGACATTAAAATATCTAGACTACAATAAATAATCCTATAATTTTATTCATGTTCATTTAACATGCGAATTAAATGCATTATCCGATGCTTTCCAAATCTCTTATCTAATATCAATGAATACTCTACATCCGCCTTCTTTCTACTAATCCTTAATTCCTATAACTACATGACTCGATGCATTTGTGACTTTACCATTTTTAAATTTGTTTTATTGATTCTTGATCACCATTGAATATCGTACTGTCTAAATTGTTACCAAACTTCTTTCTCTCTACTAAATTTTAATAATAAACTAACCGTAAGTTTAAAAGGTCCTACCTGATATAATATTTTGGGGGACATTAAGTTAATTTGTTGGATACTATATTTTTCTAAATCTGAATTTATATCTATTATTTCTTCTAGGATCCTTGGTATTTTTATGTTCTTTCCTCTAAAAGCATAATTTTACGGAAGAAGACTCTTTATATAGAATCAATTATTTTACAAAGACTACACACCCTTTGTTTCTTTACTTCATCATATACAAAATAAGAAAAAAAATTCCATAATAATAAGCGACTAGCACCACTTTGAATCGATTCTTTTCACCTTTCCTAACTCAAGGGACACTAAACGATAAGAGAGAACTAAGGATAGGTTTTTCCCTTCCTTGGCGAACCAAATGTAGTGATCAGTCCTGAATTCTCTCAAAGACACACAGATTTCATGGTCCTTCCATAGCATTTTCTATATTTAGATAGCTACCAATATCATCAAGGTTTAGATCCTCATATATCTCACCGCTCCATTGTTTCCTAAATCACCCAAATCTCTTTACTTGAATTTAGTGTCACCACTCTAAATGGTGCACCACTTAGTACGAATCGCTTCTCTTAAATGTTTTGTTGCATGCATATCCATGATAAGTTTCCCTTCAAAAAAGCGATGGGGTAATATCAGATTTTCAATTATATATATAGGTCTTGTTTCCATAGTACAAGTCAATTGTAGTTCCAAATCACAAGAACCTTCTTCAATAGGAACAACTTTCCGAATTAAATTCTTTTCCATTTTATACCTAGTCAAGACACAACTCATTCCGCAAGATGCCTTAGCTCAAGGGTCAATGCCATCATTTCAATTCGCTTCCACCACGCTCTCGTTAGAGTTGTTTGTATCCATATCTATCTTCATTATTATTATCAATCCCCATCGCCCCGTATCGGGTGTGGAAACCTTTCAAATTTATTTTCCTGCTCTCTCTTCATTTTCTTCAATTCAGGATGGCTTCTTTTCTAGTTACCATCGCTAGTTTAAGTTCCAAGTCCTTGATTTCCTTGTCATGATTTCTATTATATGTTGTAATTCAAAGAATGTATCAAATGATTTGGGCCTAAGGTCAGCTAATAGTTTAGTTCTCAGATTTTTTTTTTTTTTGATATAGTCAACAAACTTGGTAAAAGATCAAGGAAAGTTTGATTTTACTGCCCAAATATTGTCACTAAACATCTATTCACTTTTGTCTAGACTTAGCATGTAAGTTAAACGAGAATTTGGGGTTTTTGGTGATATAATTGAACTGATGTCTTTGTCAATTGAAAACCGTATCCAAGACAAAAGAATTTATTAGGAAAAAATATCAAAAATACATATCTAATAGGGTTTAGGTTTGATGATCGCCACAAAGGGCAAAACTCGTGAGAAACTTGGTGGTTTCCTGTAACTTTGCTTAACATCCCAATGGTCAATCATGGTTTATTATAATTAATTTCATGGTGGTTCTTTTTTAATATTTCTAGATAGTTTATTTAATAAACTCATATCTATTCTTTTTATATGTTCAAATCTAATATATATCCACTTTTTAATTTGCAATTGATATAGTTTTCTAATGACTTCTACTAGTTGTGCTCTTATGCTAGCATTCGGGGCATATCGTAACATTATCTAGTTTAATTTACTATTGAGGAAATTTCTCCCTATTACCTTCTAATTAGTCTATTCTATTTTCTAGAAACAATGAAGACGACTTAGCTAAAAAAGAAAGCTTATTATCATATATTAGTTGTATTATATCATATTAATGATACTTTTAATGAGTATCATAGTAGGCTCAAGGATGTGCTTGTCATTATAAATATTATGCAGTTAGCTCAAGATAGTAATAATGTCCAATTTCCTAGGCTCCTGCTTGCCGCTAGTACGCTTAGACAGGTTTCTTTTGGCCAATCCGTGATTGGCGGTAAATTTTGCCTCCATTGTCAATAAGCATCTCCCAAGATTGTGCTCCGATCATTCCCCCATTTTGCTGACTGCCCATTTTTCTATCTCTTCCAAGAATTATATATTTTGTTTTGATAATCTTTTGGCTTTTGATTACAATAATCGCTATATCAGTATTTTAAAGCTTTTTTAATTGATAATAGTTCTCCTCATGCACTTTTCATCATCGCATTTCAAGAGCTGTGATCTAATCTTATTCTCGAATCAAGAGTATTCAACATCGACAAAGAAACTCAACTGAAAATGAGCTTAGACATATGGAGGAGCTT